>NC_052616.1:23200025-23392853 GCF_016545825.1 Eucalyptus grandis
GGACTTGACAAGATCATTGGGCATATGGTAACGGGCATAGTAAAAGTGTTTTTATTTGATCTGTTTTAGTTAATTTATTTCATGTCAGGTAGTCAAATCGAAGTGGGGGAGAACAAAAGACGGAGACACAATTATCAGGTGGGTCTTCCCTGCTTCCAATGCTGAAGAACCTGGAGAAGAGCCTGACCCTATAAATGGAGCAGGAGGTGTGAGAGGACTTTACGAGTCTAATCTACTCTGGAAAATATTCAGTTCCTGTATGTGACATTTCTGTGAAGTGTTGTTCTATTTCTGTTAGTGCCATATGTGTTTTAAGATTGCAAGTTGCCAAAGCTCACAACAGATGTATTGCGCATTATGATAGGTTCTATGGGATAAGAAGCTGAAGACAATCGTGAACAATGAGAGCTCAGAGATCATTCGCATGCTTAATTCTGAGTTCAATGGTTTAGCTTAGATTCCCAATCTTGACCTTTATCCTCCTCACGTGCAGCCCAGATAGACAAAGTTAATGGATGGATATACAACTGCATAAACAGTGATGTTTATAAGTGTGGGTTTGCTAAGCAGCAGGCGCCTTTTGAAGAGGTACTATCTTCACTACTGTGAATGGTCACTAATATTACATGTAAAAAATAGCAACTCTTATGCTGTTAAATTGTTCTCATTACAGTGGTAGAACATCCCTCTTGTTTGACGTAGACAACATATATACTAGCAAATGACATCGTGGACGTAGACAAAATATAGACTAACAAATGACATCATGGACATACTTCCCCTCCTCTTCTGATGACATCCATAGGAATTTCTTATATGTTCTGTGACAGAGTGATAATGTGGAAATGAATGAGGTGAAAAACAACTTGCTGAAGGTAATTCTCAGACGGCTACTTGAAAATGTTATAAATGGTGGTAAACGTTGCATCAGACAATTGCTTCATCCTATGATCCCTATCTGCCCTAATTGATGAATGGAGTTGCAGATGGTCTGTTCAATTTTTCTGGGACCCAAACAAGGCTACCCCTTTTACCCCATACTTTTTACTCTAGTTATGGATATATTGAGCAAAATGCCATGCTAATCTGGGTAGGCTACAAAGATTGGTTGTTGGAATGGGTTTGTGTATCTAATTATTCCATGTTACAGTGATCTTATCAACTTTTGGTGATAACAAAATGATCCTATGTACCTGAGACATCATCAATGTGTTGTATAGATCAGTTTTTCTTGCTCAGAGGCATATTTGGGGCTTAAAGTCAACCTTGCTGAAGATGAACTTATCTCTATGAGGCACCACATGGATGATCAGATTCTTAATGCTTAATTGATGAGTACCAAGGCTGGTAAACTTAAAACAATCTCTTGCGAGAGAGGGATTCTAACACCTCTCAAGCATTGAAAAGGTCTTGGGTAGTGCGACAACTAAACCAAAAGTTCAATTAAAAATCAAGCATCCTAATCATTACAAAATTTGACCCCAAAAAAAAAAAAAAAAATCATTACAAAAGAAACATCATTCGAGAATCTGTAGAGATTTTGTGAAGATAATTTTTCTTCTTTCTTTACAAGACAGGTAAAGCTCCTCAAATAATTCATTCTGATGGAAAATTGATCCGAATTCAGGGAAATTGGATTCCTTGGGTCTTTACTGTCTCTTAACTTAATACACTTTCTTTATTGGACTTTTTGCACCTTTTCCTTGTAATCTGTTTTCTAACCAAAAGATAAAATATCTGAAGAGCGCAATCTTAAACCAAGTTCTATATATGGGCTGCACCTCCTTGGTGCATGTTAAGTTACTTTAATTGAGTTTCCTTTATTATCAGAGTTTTATTTCCTTTTTACTTACATAAGGATATTATTGTTATATACAATTTATATTCAATATAAATACAATGGGTGTAGGGTTTCTGTGATTACAAAAACTACAGCCCTCTCTTTCTTTCTTTTACGTTCTCTTTCTCCTCCTTCTCTCTTCCTTCTTTCTCTCTTTCTACTTGCTGCGGGTTCTCTAATCAGTTTTGTGACATGGTATCAGAGCAGGTCTAACTATCTGATTACTTAATCATATTGCTGGTTTGAGAGTCCCCTAGTAACTCTATTTCTTCTCTGGTGCGTAGCCACCTAAAGCTGCAATTTTTATCTATTTTCTCTTCAAGTCTCGATACATATGAGATCAAAAGATATCGGATTCATCAGGTTCGGTTTATGAACATGGATTACAACACTTGCTGATCAGCGGATTCAAGAATCAGAGTATTCTATTGATTTCCAGATATGGTTGACTAGTCTTGCTGGTTTTCCGTCAAACATATAATTATTTGAATCGAGATTTCTGGTCAGATATTTTCTTCTATACAACAGTCTCTATTTATGAGTTTTCAGCATCCCTTTAGTTAATTGATGGAGCCAATTACATCTGATTATACATTAGCGTTGCTGCTTTGTTACTTGCACTAAAGTTTCAGTCTCCTTGATTAGTGGTAGATATACTTATATTGAGATTATCATCATGAGTGATACTAAGGCTTCTACAGATAGTGTCAACGTTCAAATTACCACTATTAAATTAAATGGATCCTCCAATTACTTGTTATGGGCCCAAGCCATGAAGGTCTATATTAATGCCAAAGGAAACTTCATTATCTTACCACAGACCCTCCTGATGAAAATTCTAGAGACTATAATGGTTGGATGAGAGAGAATGATACACTTCTGGTGTGGTTATGGAATAGCATGGAACCATCCATCGCTGCTAATGTCATGTTCCACACAAACCGCTAAAGGAGTGTGGGATGATCTTATGGAGAGTTACTCACAAGACAAAAATATGTCTAGAGTTTATGAACTATAAGAGAAGATTTTAATTTTAAACAGGAGACAAGTCTCTTGGAGAATATTATAGTGCTTTGAAAGGTATGTGGGAAGAACTCAATCTTTATTAGCCCATCACTACTGATCTTGAGAGACTAAAGACACAACGATCTGAATTTCAAGTGGCCAAATTTTTATCTGGCTTGAATGCTGACTTACAGCCTGTGAAGAGTCAGCTTCTTGCTGGAGAGAGAGTTCCTTCTATGAATGAAGCATTTTGGTGAATTCAGCGCATTGTCCCTCCGTCTTCTACTTCATCTAAAGACAATTCAGCATATGTGGCTGGTAGTGGTGGTCGTGGTCGTGGTGGATTTTCCAATAGAGGTCGTGGTTTCGGGGGAAATCGTAGTCGTGGTGGTGGACGTAATGGACAAAGTTCTGATCGAGACAGCCGTCAGTGTATACATTGTGGCAAATTTGGTCATATTGTTGACACTTGTTGGGCCAAGCATGGCAAGCCTGAGTGGGCTCAACGATCGCTATTGCAAATACTGCTATGTCTGAAGGGGAGTGCTCGAAATGTGTCTTACAAAAATGGCGACATGAACCCATCTCTCCCACCCGGGGTAGTTCTTCCGAGTCTACGGCTCGAGATGATATGGTTGCACAACTCATGAAACGTGTCCAACAACTAGAGGCTTCCAATTTCTCATCCACCGCTACTCTTGCACGTACGGTAACATGGCCTCTTTCTCTACTTTGTCTCCTAACGCCTCTTGGGTCATTGACTCGGGGCTTCTAGTCATATGACGGGTAAGCAAGAACTATTTTCTTCCCACACTAATTCTAGTCCTTCATCCGAAGTTATTTTAGCTAATGGTTCATCGACTCAAGTGGTTGGATCGTGGACTGCTCCACTTACATCTTCCTTATCTTTGTCCTCTTGTTTTACATGTTCCCCAACTTCCTTTAAATTTGTTATCTGTTAGTCGCTAACTAAAGCTCTTAGTTGTTCAGTTACATTTTATCCATCTCATTGCATTTTTCAGGACCTTCGGACAAAGAAGATGATTGGTGGAGGGCATGAATGTGATGGACTCTACTATCTCAATGGTGTCTCCACTGCTGACGCCAATGGTCTAGCTGCTAGTTCTATTACCCCCTATTATGGCATTCTCGTTTAGGCATTTATCTTTATTTAAGTTACAACAAATAATTCCCGAGTGTAAATCAATTTCTACTCTTGAGTGTGAGGCTTGTGAACTTGGGAAACATCATCGTAGTTCCTTTCCTAATCGTAATGATTCTCGTGCATCTACTTTACTTGAACTTGTTCATTCGGACATCTAGGGACCTTCCCGTATTGCTAGTAGAAATGGTTTTAAGTACTTTGTTACTTTTGTGGATGATTATTCTCGTTTAACATGGCTCTATATGCTTCATGACCGCTCTGAATTTTTACATGTTTTTCAATTATTTCATCATGAGGTTACTAATCAGTTTAATACATCCCTGAAAATTTTGCGAACAGATAATGCTCTAGAATATACACAGAAATCAATTTCTTTGTTTGGTTCTAATCTTGGCATTATACATCAAACAAGTTGTACTTATACCCCTCAGCAGAATGGTGTGGCCGAGAAAAATACCGTCACCTTCTAGAAGTTGCTCGTTCACTCTTATTTCATATGAATGTGCCAAAATCATTTTGGAGTGATGCTGTCCTTACCGCATGTTACCTCATAAATCGTATGCCTTCCACTGTCCTCAATCATCACCCAATCGTGTTGCATTTCCCGACAAGCCGTTATTCTCTCTTACCCCGCGTCTTTGGGTGTGTCTTTTTGTTCATAACCTACGTTCTGGTTCGATAAACTATCTTCTCGTGCTACTAAATGTATTTTTCTCGGGTATTCACGTACACGTAAGGGATATCGGTGTTATGATCCTACAACTTATACTCAATATGTTAGTGCTGATGTTACTTTTTTCGAGGGCACACCATACTATTCTACTGAGGGTAAAGAGTTTTCAACTGACATTGTAGCTGATCCTCCTATCCCACAACAAATCCCCTTAGATTCTCGTTAGTCCGTCTCTAGTATCTCCTCCCTTCCAAGTGTATCAGGCGAAAGCGCTACGGCACCACCGCCTCCAGCTCTTCAATGCCCTCCAATCAATCTTCCTCCTTGTCTCCCGGTCCAGACGATCTTCCTATTGCCCTTCGCAAAGGTACTCGGTCTTGCACACAAAAATCCTCTTTGGCTTACCCTATTGAGCGTTATGTGTCTCTCTCACATCTTCCTTGTCCATTACATGACTTTGCTCTATCATTACAAACTCACACAATTCCTACTTCTACCACTGAGGCTTTGTCTCGCCTTGAGTGGAAGAAATCTATGGATGTGGAAATGGAAGCTCTAGTCTCTCGCCAAACGTGGTCATTGGTTGATCTTCCCTTGGGAAAGATGTGGTGAAGTGTCGTTGGGTGTACACTATCAAGTACAATCCGGATGGCTCAATCGAGCGTCTTAAAGCTCGACTCGTTGCTAAAGGTTTTACTCAAATTTATGGAGTGAATTATTTTGAGACTTTTCCCCGTGGCACGTCTCAACTCTGTTCGTGTTGTTATTTCTCTTGCTGTGAATTTCAATTGGCCATTATATCAATTAGATGTCAAAAATGCTTTTCTTTATGGTGATTTGTCTGAAGAAGTATATATGGAGCAACCTCCCTGGTATGTTGCTCGGGGGAGAATCGTAGTAAACTATGTCGGCTACATAAGGCAATTTATGGGTTGAAACAGTCTCAAGAGCATGGTTTGAAAAATTTAGTTCGGTGATTTCCAGATGTGGTTTCCACCAATGTTATTCGATCATTCTATTTTTGTTCGCAAGAAGGAATCGGGGTAGTCATTCTTGTGGTATATGTGGATGATATAATTGTCTTTGGTAGTGATGTGGACTGGCATTTTTGAGATTAAGTCCTTTCTTCAGCAGCAATTTCAGATTAAGGACTTGGGAACTCTTAGATATTTTCTGGGAATTGAAGTTTTACGAAGTAAAAGGTATTAATTTGTCTTAGCGAAAGTATGTTCTTGATCTTTTGTCTGAGACAGGTACACTAGCTTCCAAGCCAGTTGATACTCCTATGGATCCAAATCAAAAGTTTGGAGTTGATGATGGAAAAGAAATTGAAGACAAGCATCAATATCGGCGTCTAGTTGGGAAACTAATTTATCTTACTGTTACACGTCCCGATATTTCTTTTGCTGTTGGCGTGGTGAGTCAGTTTATGGAGTCACCTAAGAAAGTTCATTGGGATGCTGTATGTCGCATTCTTCGATATCTTAAAAGCTCTCCTAGTAAGGGACTCATTTATAAATCTAATGGTTCTTCTACTTTGGTTGGTTATTCTGATGCTGATTGGGCTAGGTCAACATATGATTGACGGTCTACAATTGGGTATTGCACTTTTATTGGTGGTAATTTGGTTACTTGGAGAAGTAAGAAACAAACTACCATTGCCAGGTCTAGTGCAGAGGCTGAATATCATGCTATGGCACATACTGTGGCTGAATTGTTGTGGTTGAAATCTCTTCTCCAGAGCTTGGATTTTCTATTAATCAACCTATTGACATGATGTGTGATAATCAAGCAGCCATTTATATTGCTGGGAATCCTGTTTTTCAAGAGCGAACTAAGCATATAGAAGTTGACTGTCACTTTGTTCGTGATGCTGTGAAGCAGAAGTTGGTTGCTACTCCTTACGTTGCCTCTAGAGATCAATTTGCTGATATGTTTACCAAAGCATTATTTCGTCCTGCTTTTGTTGCTGGTTGTTCCAAGCTAGGCATGGGTGACCTATATGCTCCAGCTTGAGGGGAGTGTTAAGTTACTTTAATTGAGTTTCCTTTATTATCAGAGTTTTATTTCCTTTTTACTTACGTAAGGATATTATTGTTATATACAATTTATATTCAATATAAATACAATGGGTGTAGGGTTTCTGTGATTACAAAAACTACAGCCCTCTCTTTCTTTCTTTTACGTTCTCTTTCTCCTCCTTCTCTCTTCCTTCTTTCTCTCTTTCTACTTGCTGCGGGTTCTCTAATCAGTTTTGTGACAGTGCACTCCTGTGAAGGTTTACTTTTTTATGAAAAAAGAACAAAGAAGAAGGAAGAAACGTTCTAGTTGATTCCATTCCATTCTTGCAGGCTGGGAGAAGTCATACAAAGCTCTGGACAAATGTAAACAAATATTTTGCAAGCAACCCTTTATTTGTGGCAATATACTAACCGAGACAGATATCCGGTTGTTCGTCACACTCATAAGATTTGATGAGGTATGATTGATTCTCCAATGCACTCTTTTTTTCGATTTACTAGCACATACAATACTGTACTTCATCATTGAACAATAAATATCAGAACTTTCAGGGTGCACCTATGAATCGTTTGGTTTGGATTGGGAAATATATAGATTTTCTACTGACAAAAATAACCCTTTCTATTGAAGATATTATTGAAACATGAGATGAAATTAAAGTAAGAATTGACTTGCATCTAAGATTTAGTCATGCTAGAAAGTCGGAGGAAATCTTTCCATATCAAGCAGAACAGCTCCTCACCTCGGAATTTTGCTGTTTCTGTTGATCAAGTTGACATGAGGCTATGGAGTATGTGGTTTCACATTCAATGAACTAGTATTGAATAAAAGTAAGTACATATGCAGAAGTCACTGGTTGTGTTAGACGCTTAGAGAAAACCTTTCTATTTTGAGCAGAACAGTTTCCTTACCTGGGAATTTGTTGCTATTTGTCTGTTGGTCAAGTTGACATGAGGCTTTGGACTATGTGGTTTTACAGTCAATGAACTAGTATTGAATAAAAGTAAGTATATGTGCTGAAGTCACTGTGACAAAGTTTAGGTGGTGTAGCCGTGTCTCTTGGGGTCTCTGATTCTTGATATATGTGAGAGCTATCAGCATGCTCTCTGCGATAATTCTATCATCTATAAGGCAGGCTTGATTTGATCTCTTTTTGCTGTTGAAGTGTGCTTGTGTTGGTCTTTCACACCGCAGAGACAAACGCCTTTTCCTTTCTTGTAGCTGGAAATTGGGCCACTCTAGAGAGAGAGAGAGAGAGAGAGAGAGAGAGAGAGAGAGAGAGAGAGAGGTAGGAAATGGGGGATCGTCTATTAGGGATGAGTATATCGGTCTATCTGAGTAGGGAAAAAAAGAGATGGATATACAACGGCATACACAATGGTGTTTATAAGTGTGGGTTTGCTAAGCAGCAGGTGCCTTACAAAGAGGTCCTATCTTCACAACTGTTAATTGTCACTAGTGTTATATGTAAAAGATTGCAACATGTGTGCTTTTTAATTATTCTCGTTACAGTGGTAGAACATCCCTCTTGTTTGAGGTTGACAACATATAGACTAGCAAATGACAAGGTGGGACATACTTCCCCTACTCTTCTAATGACATCCATAGGAACGTCAAATATGTTCTATGAAAGAGTGATAATGTGTAAATGAATGAGGTGAAAACAACTTGCTGAAGGTAATTCTCAGACGGCTACTTGAAAAATGTTATAAATGGTAGTAAACGTTGCATTTGGACAATGGTTTCAACCTCTCTGCCCTAATTGATGAATGGAGTCACAGATGATCTGTTCAATTTTTCTGGGAACCAAACAAGGCTACCCCTTTTACCCCATACTTTTTACTTTAGTTATGGATGTATCAAGCAAAATGCCATGCTAATCCAGACAGGCTGCAAAGATTGGCTTTCAGAACAGGTTTGTGTTTCTAAATAATCCATGTTACAATGATTTTATCAACTTTTGCTGATAACAAAATGATCCTATGCAACTGAGACATCATCGATGCGATGTATAGATCAGTTTTTCTTGCTTAGAGGCATATTTGGGGCTTAAAGTCAACCTTGCTGAAGATGAACTTATCTCTCTGTGGGACCGCATGGATGATCAGATTCTGTTACATGATAAGGAAATATTATAACCACAAAACTCCCTTTGGGTTCACTTTTACGGTATTTCCATGATTTCATTTGTGGTACTTTCTTGTTGTATTGCCTAGTTATGGCATATCTCATATGAAGAGACTTCCTGATTGGGATAGCAGGTTCACCACCCTCAGACCTTTGATTAAGTGGTTGTACAGAGTAGTTGTGATTCAAATCGAACATTTTGTGACAAGTATGATATCCTTATTGTAATGCCCAGATAGCGGCTGGTCACCCCTCCCTTGTCTTTTTCACTCTACTATTATGACTACAAAAGCACTCACAAGCTAATCAGTAGCAAATCATGTTCATTTAGTCCGTGGCTAATAAAATTACACATTTATTCATTCTCACTGTACTTTAAGAGGAGAAAGTGGGGAACAAAAAAACGAACACCTGCTATTTCAACACAAAAGAATAACTTTCTACATTCATGTGTTGACATTAACGAATTCTTGGAAAACAAGATCTGATGTTGATTCCTTGGTTTCAGGATTCCAAACTTCGAGATTCTTCAAGCTTGATGGATCAGGAAACTTTTGCAGATTTGAACAGTTGACAATGTGAAGTATCTCCAACGATTCTGGACCACCTAGAATCTCAAACAGCTTAGGACAATCATTTAAATGAATTTTCTTGAGCTTTTTCAAGTTAGTCAGATCAGGCAACTTCACCAATGATGGAAGTGCCACAAGCTCTAATGTTCTTAGGTTCTCCAAACCTTCGAGGCCTCGAATCTCTGTTAGCTCATCACAACCAACAATGACCAAATCTAATAATGCTTTTAAATTTGAAAGATCATTGGCTGTTTTCATTCTCCGACAAGACTTGATACTTAAGTATGACAAATTTGTCGGAAGCCTAGGTAGGCATTGCAAATGACAACATTCGAGCTTGAGTTTCTTCAGTTGAGAAAGGAGAATGAGATCAGAGGATAGGGTGGCGATATAAGGAGAAGACAACTTCAAGAACTCGAGCATCTGTAATGTTCCAATCCACTGTGCACTTGGAGTTGCTTCAAGTTTAGAAGGACCCTTGTGATTAAGCAACAAAGTCAACCTCAAATTTCTCAAATTTATTAGGTTTGAGAAGTTTGGCAAAGTCTCCATCGAGGTTGTTTTACAACATAGATTGACTAGACTTTCTGGAAGTCGAGGCACCATCGAAATTCTGGGGCTACCCAATATCAATTTTTTTAGAAGTCGTAGATCCCCAATATTATCGGGAATTTCTTTAAAAGTACCCCATGCCTCTAGCTCTTCAAGCTTCTCCAACATTCCAATGGTGCTAGATAGTTTTCTCAAGGGGCATCTCATCTTTAGAACTTTCAAATTTTTCATGTTCCCAGTTACATTAGGTAACTCCCGCATATTTGTACTTGATAGATTCAAGTGAATCAGAGAGTTGAAAATTTCAATCGACTTAGGTAGTTGAGTCAAGTGGCTATCCACTAATGAGAGGGTCGTTGCTGCAGCTACGCAACCAACAAAACTGAACTTGTTCAGTAATGTACACTTGTCCAAGCTAAGAATTTCTAGTTTTTTCATCCTTCTCCATTCAGGGATCTCTTCTATAGCTGTAGAGTCAAGAAGAAGTTCCCTCAAAGATTCTAGTGCCCCCATCTCGTTTGGTAGCTCTCGAAGATTATTACAATCCTTCAAGTTTAAGAAGACTAACTTCTTAAGCTGACTAATCGATGTATGAATTTGAACTAAATTCTCACAACTTTCGAGGATTAGTCGCTCTAAATTCACATGAAAAGACAAGTTTGGGGTTTTACGGTACTTCATGCATCCAGTCAGATTTAGGACCTTCAAATTCTTAGCCAACTGAAAAGAAGATAGCATGTTGGTCTTCAAAATAAATTAAGATTATACATGAAAAAGAATTCACGCTGATTTTATCTAAAAATACCTTGATGTGGCTCCATCCATCCCATTTTTCGGTGACTCTACTCATTGACAAATCAAGGATTAGTAGCCTCCTCATGGAGAAATTGGTCAGCTTAAAAGCCAGAGGTAAGTATCTCCATGAAAGCCATCTCAACTCCGGAAGGATAAGCCTGCTAAATGTGGTTTGAACAAAATTTGAGCACTGGTAACTTAGAAAACCACTCACTTGAGTAAGGACAGACTTTGTGATATCATCAAAGTCTTTGCTATCCACTTGAAGGAATCTTAGATTTGAAAGACTTGCTAGGCATTCTTTAATCAAGGAGTATTGAGATATTTCATCAAGCTTGAGACATATTGCTTCGATACTTTCAATTCCATGAACTCCTCCCATCTGCCAAAATAGAAATAGAAAATGAAAGTTAGAATACAATTTACCGTGTTGATCTTCTTCAAGGGGAAAGCAATTATGTCTTTTCTTCTGTTGTTGAAAACAACTGATAAACCATGCACAAGAAATAAATCAACTATGATATAAGCAAAATCAAACTGAATGTCCTATGACCAATCTCATTAAAAAGGAATGAAGCTATATGATTTTACCTGCAATTTCTCCAGAATTTCCAATGCTTGTGCATGAGTCCACACCCATCGTTGCTTCTCTGGTTGCCAACCACTTCCTTGTTGTATAAGATTTCTTCCAATATCTCTTAACCAATCATGCATCCACAGTCGATTATCTTCTCTAATCTTTATCAAAGATCTTTGCTGAGGGTGTTAAGAGATTGTTGAGGAAGAAACTTACGGTTTTCCCACATGTAAATCACAATTCTTTATCAATCCCAATGAAAAAATAAGCAACGTCAAAAAATATCTTTCTTTGGTCTTCATTTAAAGCCTTAATGCTGATCATCAACTTCTTTTGAACATTATGATGAGGAAATTCTTCCAACTCCTTTAATGTGGCATCCTACCCTCTATACTTTTTCCGGATAAAAGAGAACCTATAACCTCAAGAGCTAAAGGAAGACCACTACAAATATTTACAGCTCTTTTCGAGTGAAAGATGTATTGTTCTATGAGATAATCTCTTCTAAAGGCATGCTTACTAAAAAGTTGAAGAGAGTGATCAAAATCCATGCCAGTAAGTTCGTAAGTCCAATCAACAAGTGTAGGCACATTGAGAATTCCTCGATCTCTAGTCGTAATGATAATCTTGCTCCCCTTGCCAAACCACTCACGCTTTTGCACGAGCGCATCGAGTTGACTTGCTTCGTCAACATCATCAAGCAGAAGAAGCACTATTTTAGAGCATAACCTTTCCTTAATCACCTTTTTTCCTTCCATGATATTGTTGATATCGGGCCATCTTTTCTTCAGGATGTTCGATATGAGTTGATTTTGCAAGCGTGTAATCTCTGTTTCTCGAATGTTAGAAAGGAAGCAACAATTAGAAAAATCATCAGAAACTTGATTATACACTATTTGGGCAAGAGTCGTCTTTCCCATGCCACCAATACCGTGGATTCCGACGATCTTTGTTTCATGATTGTGTGTACATATCATCCTCATGATTTCATCCACATGATTGTTTACTTCGACTAAGCAATCAGATACTTCTAAGTAGGCAGTTTTCAACTCAATCAAAACATTATTGACAACTTCTTTCACAAATTCACCTTTACCTCTGAAAATATTGGAGGAAAAAGCATCAAGACATTAAGTTTAGCTGAAAAAATAATGCATCTAGAACAAGTAGACCGTCCATGATATAATCAAATACCTGTTTGGCATGCTTTGGAAGTCCCATCCCTTTAGTGCTCCAACCTCATTGAGAGCAGCCTTCCAATTGTCGATAGTCTCATCATCGAACCGCTTCTTGTTTGTATGAGAAACAATGGCATTGCTGTAGTGATCAGTCTGGTATTTTACCTCGGATGGTGCGACATTGTAGAAAATGGGCATGATCTTATGTCTCCTTGTGTTCTTGCTCTCCACCATCTTGACCAACTCCCTAAGGCACCATGTACTGTCTGCATATCCTTTGGAAAAGATTGGTATCGAGATCTTTGACTGTTCAATCGCTTGGAGAAGCTGGCCGCTGATCTCTTCACCAATGCGGAGCTCTTCATCATCTATATATGCCCGAATTCCAGCATCAATCATGCTGGTGTGAAGGTAATCAGTAATATCATTACGGGTATCTGGTCCTCTGAAACTCAAAAATACTTCGTAATCATATCCTAATAATTTCTCTAGTTCCTGATTATTAGAAGAGGCGTTCAACATGTTTATTTGGTCTCTGTACACGATCTCCTTATAAGGCTGCATTTAGTACAAAAGACAGAAAACTAGTACCAATTACTGTCAATGCAAAGTTCAACCACAAAGGTTGGTGCAATTTGTCTGTGCAACAAGAATTTGAAATGCTACCCGAAAAAATGATGACCACATGCAGGATGATGAGGCTAATTTCTATTCGAAGCAAAAGTAGAGATAAGTTCAAAGTTACTATAACATGGTACGGTGTGGCTGATTTCTATCAGATTCAAATGTAGAGATTTACTCTTAAGTAATTATAATGAAACCCCATCAACAAATGCACATGCTTTTTCATGGCAAAGTTTAAGACACTATAGCAACGAAAGTTTGATTCGTCTAAAACCAGTAGGAAGGAAATTGAGAAGAATGCTCAATTACAGGTTATGGTTCACAAGTCACTTTTCTTGTGTTGTTGCGCAGGCAGATCTGTGTGGAAATTTTCTAGGGAGATAATGAGTGTCAATCTTAACTATGTAGAGTTTTCCATTTGCGGTTAACATTTGTCTTATATTCCCTATTAGTTTGTTATGCCATGAAAGATTGTCTTTATACAAAATTACTTTTTGGCGGCTATCTTAGCTTTCTCTCTTTAGGCTCATTTATGTATGATCGACAAATTCCAGAAATTTACCACTGAATATAACGTGGAAGTTTCGCAATCAAGGGTGTTCAATACAATGACTTGTAGCCATTTTTAGTGGAGTGAAATCTACTGATAGATTAGACCCCCCAAAAAAGTAAAAAACTACCGATGGCCGCTAAAAGGTGGCCGGTGTGTTAGTACTAAGATGGAAAATTGCTTATATTTCGGTTAAAGCTATTAATAATGCATTGACGATTGAAATCAAGTATCACTTAATTACTAACGATAGAGAAGTAAACCAATCATTTGTGAATCCCTGACTATTATATCCCCTTCTGAAGAAGAGATGTCGTTGTGCGAATTCCTCTCGAGCAATGCTAGACTCTGATAGACTTGATAACGCAACTACATACAGAGTCAACAGCTTTGACGTAGCTCAAATTAGCTCATGAAATATTAAAGAAGATTTGAAAGTGTAGTTGAAACTGCGAAAATTTGAAGGAATCAAAGCATGTGAAAGTGCACAAATAGACGGGATAAATCAGATCCATTATTTTCTCGTTTTCTTTTCCCTGGTGACTCGCAAAAGCTCTCCTTTTCACTCCAAAGCAACCGATTCCAAACATAGGGAGACACAGTCAAAGTTATCAAGTAGTTGCGGATGAATATGTGATGAATATAAAAGCCATAGCTGGCGTACAGAAGAATGTGTGCGTCAAAATCAAATGTTATTCTGGCCTCTTCTATTTTTATCTCTCGTGTGCTTAAGTTTTAGGGCCGTGTACTTCTGTTGTGATAATTCTTTTTTCTTGAATTGCTTATGTACCCCCAACTATAAACAAGAATTGAGCAGAATGAAATCAATTAATCCCACCCAACGTAAATCAAGATTTAAGGCGTTAAACTACTTTACAGGTAGCGAGAATCAATCACTGATTACAATAAAGATCTGATCTTAAACTTGATAAAACAATAAACCGATGCAAGCATGGCGAATAACTGGAGCGAAATTACCAGAAGTAGTGGTGATATTGAAGGACAGAATTCGACAGTGGCGAGCCTGAATAAGATGAAGGCAACAACTAAGAAACAATGACGAAATGGATCTTGAGTGAAGAAAATGATTCCTGAGTGCTGCCTACACTTATAGTCGTGGCACATCAAATGGAGAAAAAGAAGAGAGGAACATCCCTTTCTTATGTGGACCCGACGAGGAAATGTGGGAAATGATTCCCCTTACTTGGTTTCACACGAGAAAGCAGTTCCTTCGCCTTTCTTTCTTTCTTTTGTAAATTTCTTATCTCACCACTAACTATTGTCTCAATAGGCTTTCTCGTGAGGCATACGCAGCGCGTTGTCGATTATGGTCCATGCCCCCACGTTCACGCTCACTTAACCGAAAGAGTCAAAGACCCTACCAACACGGCTAGGAAAAAGAGGTGAAACGGACACGAAGACGACACGCTTAGATAAAATTACAGGAAAAGAAAAGAAAAAAGAAAATGGGCAGACCATCAGCAAAAATGAAAAACAAAATTAAGGGGGACCCAATAGTTGATTTTTCCTCTGCTCTTCAGTGCATATCTTCGTGGTTGCCTTGTCACCATTCATACTTCAAATTGAATTGGTGATTATTCCAGGATTATATCCACGTAGAGCGGCTTTATTCAGATGGTGTGAAAGGATATGTAAGGGGATATAGGAATCCACACGACACGAAATAAAACGGAGAAAGCCAATCATTATTGGATGTTGCATCCAAAGACTGAAACTCAGGGGAGTGCGAAACATGAATAAGGGTACGTTTGGTAACATTTCTGTTAAAAAATTGTTCAAGTTTATTTTTGTTCAGGGAAACAATTTTTGAACAGAAGAACGTGTTTGGTAAACTTGTTCCTGGAATAAAAAAAGAACAGAAACACGTTTGGTAAATTTGTGTTCTTTTTTTGTTTTTTTTTTTTAATATTTTTATTCTATTTTTCTTCTTTTTTCTTCCTTTTGGCCGGTCACGGCCTCGGCCATGGCCGGCGACCGGTCGACGAGGGCCGGCGGCCTGGCCTAGCCACGCTAGGGACTTTTATCATTTGCCTTGTCGCAGCTTTCTCGAGCCCTATTTCTCGTTCTTCTTGTCCTCATTCGTTAGAGTGTCTCTCGCTAGAACACCACCAAAATGCCCCCAGGGAGATAAAGCATTTGGTTCTCTTCTTGAATGTCCCGTGATTCAAATATATATATATATATATATATTGAAGGCTTTTTAAGCGCTTTTCAAACACTAATGTGCTCGAAACCAAATTTTGAAGGTTTGGAGATCCACATAGCTAATAAGTGTATGATGTATTTTTTTGGTATTCGCGAATGTTAAATAACTGAATTTTTGTCGCTTTTTCCATGGACTGTGATGATAGTGAAGATTAAGGTTATTGTATGTATTTTCTGTTCTTTCTTGTCATCTAAGGGCGTGCATGGAAACGCTCCAAAGAAACGTTTCTGGAACACTTCTGTACGGATTTTGTTCCGAACAAAAAAAACAAACGCTTAGCGTTTGGTTGCGTTTTTTTTTTTTTTTTTGTTTTTTTGTTCCTTAACAAAATTGGAGAGAAAAAAGAAACACAAAAAGTTGTTTTTGAAGAAAAGAAACACTTCTTCGAAGCCAAAAAGAACAAAAATTTCTTCTCTCTCTTCTCTTTTCTTCTTTCTTTTCTTCTTCTTTTTCTTCTTTTTCTTTGGCCGGTCGCTGGCCTCGGCCATGGCTGGCGACGCCGTCGAGGGTCGGCGACCTCGCCGGAGCGTCGTCGGCCTCGCCCGCCGGCGACGCCGAGCCTCGCCTTGGCTAGGTGAGCTCGGGCTCGCCCCGTCCGCGAGGCTGCCGGCCCCGCGGCCCGGTCGGGAGAGGCCGGTGACCGGCCGAAAAAAGAAAAATAAAAAAAAGAAAGGAAAAATGAAAATAAAATAAAAATGTTTAAAAAATTAAAAGAAACAAAAAAGAATAAAATTTACCAAACATGTTTCTATTCATTTTTATTCCCGGAACAAACGTTACCAAACGCGTTCTTTTGTTCAAAAACGTTCTCCTAACATAAACACTTTTTTTTTGTTTTGCTTAGGAAGAAAAAGGAACAGAAACATTACCATGGGGCCTAAATGTAATGGGGATTTGCTCATTTTAACAAGTGAAAAACGAAATTGATAATTAAAATGACACATTTACAATGCCATAATTTTCCCTTAATCCATTGATATTGATGATTGAGGATTAAAGCAACTAGGAACAACATAGAGAGAATTATATATATGCAAAAGCAACGTTCTGCCCCCACAATACAGGCAGATGGCCATAAAAATCTTCTCGAAGGGCAGAAACGCGCTTTCGAGAAAAGCAATCGCAGCCCCATGTCTCCCAGGTCCATGTCCAGACAATTTCTTCTCGAGAGGCAGAAAAGCAACATTCCGCCCCCACAATACAGGCAGAAGACCAGAAAAGTCTTCTCAAAAGGCAGAAACGCGCTTTCGAATAGAAGAAAAGCGCTAAAAAAAAAGAAAGAAAAAAAAAAGAAAAATCCTACAAAAAGCTGTCCTGAAGAATCCCTCCTCCTTGCAAATCTTTTCCCAGTTTCCATTAGCACTGATCCTACCTCTTGTTTCTTCCTGCTTGGCTTTCATATCCACCGCTTCCTTGAGCTTTGAGTCATGAAACTCGTGGGCATTAGTTTTGCTGAGTTTCAAGCATGCCATTTGCTTCTTTGTATTGCTCTTGCACTGAGTTTTAACCAAGTCTCCACCACCAATGAAACAGACAGATTTGTGCTTCTCCAATTCAAGGCTGGCATAATCAAAGATCCTTTCGGTGTGCTTAACTCATGGAATAATAGCATTGGGTTTTGCCAGTGGTATGGTGTTACATGCAGTCGGAGGCACTGGAGGGTCACGGTCTTGGACTTGTCATCCCAAGGACTATCTGGATCAATATCTCCTCATATCGGAAATCTCAGCTTATTAAGGGAATTGCTGCTCCAAAACAATAGTTTCAATCATGAAATCCCTCCACAACTCGGCCAATTGCACAGCATGCGTATCCTAAGATTGCACAACAATTCATTGATCGGTGAGATTCCCAAAACATATCGGGTTGCTTGGACTTGGTCATACTCTCACTTGGGAACAACCAACTAACTGGAGAAATTCCAGGAGATATTGGTTCATTGCTAAAGCTACGGCAGTTGAATTTATATGCTAATAATCTAGCCGGGAGTGTGCCTTCCTCCATTGGGAACTTATCTTCACTGGAGATCCTTTATTTAACCCAGAACAACTTGGGCGGGAGCATTCCCCAAGTTCTAGGCTGCCTACCAAACTTGCATCTCATCGGCATTGGATTTAATAGTTTGTTGGGTACAATTCCATCTTCCTTACTCAATCTCTCTTCTTTAATTCAATTTGATGTTGCACACAACCAGATACAAGGGACTCTTCCAGCAGGCATAGGCCTTAAACTCCCAGATCTTGAATTTTTTAGTGTTACTGAGAACCAACTTGAGGGACCGATTCCTCCCTTGATATCAAATTACACTAAGCTAGATGTGCTTCAAATTGGAAGTAACAAGTTTTCCGGGAAAGTACCTTCTTGGGAAAATTTGTTTAAGCTTGGTCACTTTCAAATCTTTGGTAATCAGCTTGGAAGTGGAAAACCTGAAGACTTGAACTTCCTTTGCTCATTAACTAATAGCACCAAATTAGAGTACGTTAGTATCGGCAAGAATAAGTTTGGTGGGGTGTTACCTAAATGCCTAGGTAATTTATCCACCACTCTCAAAGCATTTTATGCAACCAAGAATCAAATATCTGGTGAGCTTCCAAAAGAAATCGGGAATATTGTCAACTGGAAGTATTGTTTATGAATCTCAACCATCTTTCAGGTGTTATCCCCTCAAATATTGCAAATCTACAAAACTTAAGGATTTTGCAGGTAAGTCATAATAACCTAAGAGGGATTATCCCATCTTTTTTAGGAGATCTAACCAAGTTGATTGAGCTACATATGGGTGGGAACAACTTTCATGGGCAAATTCCTTCACATCTATCAAATTGCCAATCTCTTTATCTACTTGACCTATCTAATAACAATCTCAGTAGTGTCATACCCCAACAACTTATCGGTCTCTCATCATCAGCCATCATTATGGACTTGTCTCAAATCATCTGACTGGGGTTTTACCCATAGAAGTTGGCAACTTGAGAAATTTGAATGTGTTGGACATCTCTAACAATTTGTTGGTAGGTGAAATCCCTAGTAGTTTAGGTTATTGCATTGCATTGACATCACTAAGGATGGGGGGCAACTTCTTCCATGGGTCCATTCCGCAATCAATCATATCATTAGGAGGCATTGAAGAACTAGATCTTTCACGCAACAATTTGTCGGGACAAATTCCAGAATTCTTAGCGACATATCGTTCCCTAAAACTTCTGAATTTGTCATACAATAAGTTTGAAGGCATGCTACCACGTGAAGGAGTCTTTAAGAATGCTACTGCTACTTCTATTGTTGGGAACAATGAGCTTTGTGGTGGACTACAAGAATTTCACCTCCCTAACTGCATTTCCAAAAGCCTCAAGAGTACAAAGATCAATATAATAATAGTTTTCGCTTTTGTTATTCCTAGAGTTCTTGGGATGGCTCTACATGGAGCTATTATATATCTTCATTGGGTGAAGAAGAACGTAAATGTACCAAATTCAGATTTTGTGCATGATTCACATTGAAAATATCTTATGAAACACTCTTAAAAGCAACTGGAGGTTTTTCTTCAAGGAATTTGATCGGTGTTGGAGGCTTTGGTTCTGTTTACAAGGGGATAGTCGAGGACATTGGAATGGTTGTTGCCGTGAAGGTGCTTCATTTATACCGTCCGAGTGCTCTGAATAGCTTTATAGTCGAGTGCAAGGTATCAAAGAACACGAGACATCGAAATATTTTGAAGATACTAACAGTTTGCTCTCATAGTGATCGTAAAGGACTTTATTTTAAGGCTTTAATCTATCAATACATGAAGAATAGAAGCTTAAAATGCTGGCTGCACCCATGTACAACATCATCTCATGGTAATGGGCTTTCAAAAAAGTTGAATTTCATTCAGAGGATAAATATTGCTATTGATGTTGCTTCTGCACTATATTATCTTCATCACCAATGCCACGTCCCCATTGTGCATTGTGATCTAAAGCCAAGCAATATCCTCTTAGATGCTGAGATGGTTGCACATGTTGGCGACTTTGGATTAGCAAAATTCCTTGATACTTTAACTAATCAGATGAGCTCGGTGGTAAGAGGGACAACGGGTTATATTCCACCAGGTACTCTCTCTCTCTCTCTCTCTCTCTCTCTCTCTCTCTCTCTCTCTCTCTCTCACCAAGAGAGTTTGTATACCAAAACATTATCGATAGTCTTCTTGTGTTAAGTTTTGTACTCTCTCTCTCTCTCTAACCAAGAGAGTTTGTATACCAAAAAATTATTGATGGTCTTCTTGTGTTAAGTTTGGTAGCTAATGATAACTCTTATAGTCTTGTGCACATTAAATTTTGATTTGATGATCCGCAATTTAACTTGATTTGTACTATGATCCAAATGGGTGACAGAATATGGAATGGGATGCAAGGCTTCAAGAAAAGGCGACGTCTATAGTTATGGCATTCTCTTGTTGGAGTTATTCACAGGGTTAAGTCCCACAGGTCACACATTCGGAGACAATTTGACTCTTCATAATTTTGTTGCAGAAGCTCTACCTGAATGAGTGCTAGAAATTACGGACATTTTTTTGCTTCAAGAAAGAGAGGGCAATTTAGACCCCTATAGTCGTTGGCATTTGTTTTCTGAAAGCGATGAGATATTTCAAGAATGTTTGGCTATGGTGTATAACATTGGAATTGCTTGCTCATATCAAGTACCAGAAAGACGGATATGTATCAACAAAGTTCCACATCAACTGCGCCAAATTAGGGAGAAACTCCTTGCATTGGGTTTACATAAATAAGACGAACCACCGATAGCTGAATTAGCTCTCATTCATGCAATGTCATTATTAATTCCATTGATATAGTATTATTGAAAATAACTCAACTGAAAAGCTCAAATTCTATCAACACATTGAGAAGTTTGCCATTGGACAGATTATGGCAGGAGGCTCTCCCTAGCTCATGGTGTTTTTTAGTTGCATCTATTTCTTACTTTGGGTTCCTATCTTTCTCTTTTGACTTGTATGGCTTGAGATCAGACTTTTAATCCAATTTAGATGAACAATAATAGCCTTCAAGGTCATCTTGAATCTTCTCATCAGTTTCCTAAATTACAAATGATTCTGATAAAATTAAAAGAGCCCTTTTGCTTCGGCATTGACCAAACAAACAGGACATGACCTGAATGCCAATTAGCTCTTCTAATGTGAAGACGTGTTCTCTTTCCGCACCGCCGAGAGCCATTCCCACTGCCCCCACACGCCACCGACTTAACTCGGATCGCATTCACTACCACCGCTCTCCGCTCACGTGTGGCCGCCAAGGAACCCCACACCATGCTACCACCACTGAAGTCCCCAAAACCGCGCCATGTCCTCGCACGAGCAAGCCATGGTCTCTCTCCTCCCCAACTTCGCCCTCTCCCGTTCGACGGTGCTGTCGTTGGCCCGACCTTTGGTTACGCCGCTGTCCAAAGACATCCGGTTTGTGCTCTCTTTGAAGGCGGTTCGTATTTGGAGTCCGATTCGTAGGGCCGGTCGGGAGGAGAGGAGCTCGTGACCGCGGGTGGTCCCGTGGAGGCGAAATGGGCCGTCGAAGGGGAGACGTGGAAATGCTTGAGGCGGAATATCTTGGTCTCGCAGGACTCCGGCGATGGGGTGGTGATCGTACGAAGGACTCAAAATGTAAGTGTGTGTGCACGCACAGTTATGGATTAGTTTTACTCGAGTGTTCGGCGTAATTTGGTATACTTTCTGTTACATGTGATGATGGGCCTACTATGAAGATGTGTTCACTTGGTGTGTACATGGGCTAGATGTATGTCTCATGTTCGTATGTTCTATCCGCATGTTTTGCATCAGTGTAAGCAAGTCATGTCTTGTATTGCCGACCTCAGTGGGTGGATGTTTCGTCTTCTCTTTCAATACCACAAGACTGCGGAAGGGGAGGTGAATTCACCATCAAAGTATTGAGGAGCCCTTGTGAATTTGGTGTATGTAGTCTTGGAAATGTCATAGTCGTTACTGCTTCTTTTTCTGAATGGTTGGTCTCGATATGAGTGGATGTCGAGACAATGGAGGATTTCATGATTTGTAGGGAGGCTGCATTGATGACTTAGCTACATTATCTGGTGTA
This sequence comes from Eucalyptus grandis, assembly GCF_016545825.1. Classification (NCBI taxonomy): domain Eukaryota; kingdom Viridiplantae; phylum Streptophyta; class Magnoliopsida; order Myrtales; family Myrtaceae; genus Eucalyptus; species Eucalyptus grandis. The sequence goes on from NC_052616.1 coordinate 23,222,037, forward strand.
AGTGCATTTGCTGGTATGGTTGTGTTACTTCGTTTCTTCTTTTTTTGATGTGGTGTAAACCTGACACTTAGAAAGTTGAGAGTTTTCTAGCTTAAAGCAAATAGTGTTGATTTAACATGTGAATTCCTTCTTCTGTAAGTGCGATGTGTTTTTTATGATAGCGTACTTGGTGTAATTTTGGTCTTGATGAGAGGAGGAAAAGATAATAATAACAGAGTGACTTGTTGCAGTAAGATAGATGCACCACTTTCATCTCCCTCTTCAAGGTATTCTTATTTGGGGAATCAAAATGGGTTGGAGATGGATGCACCAGTGCCTTTGGGCCTTAGGAAGGATATACTTGTCCGGTTTGGGAAGACACAATCACAATGTTGATTTGGTGTACATACCTACAGAATAAGCAATAAGAAGATCAATATTGAGAAAGTAGAGAAAAGAAATCTAGGATTCAGGTTCTCCCTGCTGTTTGGTGTCCTCTCATATTTGAGGGGATTTTACATGCACTGGGTGCCGACACCCTTCTCTCATCTATCTGTGATTTCCAATTAAGTGGCTCAGCATATCTTGTTATCTGCTCTATGGATCTCACTGCAACTATACAGTAATTTCCCTTTTGTACTTCTTCTTTCTTTTGAAAACTATAACATCAATGATCAGACAGGTTAGTCGCTCTTAGTTTTGCAAAATCTGCATATTTAAGCAAGTTGTGGTTCATGCATTAAAATGTCATAATTACTCGTGTCAATCATGGCTTTTATGAAATGGTTTTGTTCCTGTCTACCTCAGTCTTGCATGATCCTTTGATAAGCTTGATCTTTTCTTTTCATTATGAAGTGCATATCCAATGAGTGGAAGGGATTTTCCGGGTGGACTATGGATCTACAGGCTCTCTTATCAGATCCTCACAGGAACATAAATCCTCTTCGCCAAGAACATTAAGTAGAATTGTTCCAGAAGTTAGTTCTTATTTTTAAGCTATATTTCATAGGAAAGCTGCTGTTAAAGCTTATGTTACCTGTTCTTTGAGTGGGATTACACTACATAATGTTTGTCTTTAGCTAGGAGTCATGTACCTCCTGGTTTTGTATCACATTTTATCTTTGCCTTTGACGCTGGAAATGTCTGGGAGACTGTAAATATAATTGTGATGGTAGGCATGTCAAAATTGGTGTTGCATTGGGGCATCACATGGTGCTCATGTCCTGAACACTGGACAGTGCATGATAGAGTAGGTACTTTATCCAAATTAAAAGGTAGGGAGAGTTCTATTCTTTCAGAAGAACTGAGTTTCTCGAGAGCAAATAAAGGTTGATCTGTTATATCATGGTAGAAGGGAGGCTATTGCTTTCCTCACATTTAAATACATGGTGATTCTAAAGATATTGAGATATCAGAGCAAATAAAGGTTGATCTGTTACAGGGCTACGCTTTTCAGTCTCGAGCATTCAGTTATTATTCTTCAGGGTCTGCTACTTAGATTTTGCGCAGGCAGACCTTTTTTGACAGTGTCGTCTACTATTGAATTGACTGACTTGACATTTTCCAGTACCAAGATAACAAAAGTTCAGATGGTTATTAATCTTGCCTGCTGGACAAAGATAACTGTTCTGGAGTAGTATTCTTCTTGGAAAGGTGTCAATTGGTACTCTTGGATTTGCTTTTTCAAGGTTGATAGCTGTCAACCCAGTAAAACTTGTAACCCATGTTCTGTATCCTGTTGAATTCAAGACATGATAATCTTTGACTTTACTGGGCTTATGCTGAATCGTCTTTCCTAATAAATTCGAACAGAGAGAGAAAATGGAGGCTGCGTAGATGGGATGAGCAGGAGCAGCAGCAGCAGAGCCATGCTGCAGGCGACGAAGCCAACACTCACATTGCAGAGGATGAGTCGGGAGATGTACCAAATGGACAGTTGTGTGTAATTTGTCCATGCGGTCCTCCAGATGTCGCCCAAGAGACCCGTGGTGGTTGACTGTCAATGACCGTCCCACAGCGACTGTCGACTGTCGGCTCACATCAACGAAAATCTGGAGCTACAATTAGGGGTGAGCGGTTCCCGGTTCCTTACAGGTTCCGCTTGGAACCTGGAACCTACCCTCGGGTACAGGTTCCTCATTTTTTGGAACCTGGAACCTACCGTCAAACCGAGAACACCTGGAACCTGCTGTCACGGGTTCGGGTGGTTCGGTTCCAACAGTTCTTTTTTTTCATTTTTAGTTAAAAAATGAAAATGAATGCAGCAATAATAAACAAACTTGTCATTCATTGAAGATAATATAACACAAACAGCAAACAGCATTTTAGAAGTAATAAACAAGCTGTCATTTGAACAACACACTTCATTCTAAATGATCTTTGCCTTAATCAAATCGAAAGTTTCTTGCTGTGCTCGGAACTAACGTACCCTGTCTCCAATTGGATTGAGTATCCCATCTCTAAAAGCTGAAAACAGCAGCAAACATAACTTAGCACCACCAAAATTAAAAAAGAGAAGACCCAAACAACTAAAACTTCCAGATATGCTAAGAAGGGTTACTTACGCACGTGACAAAGAGCCATGCTGCTTTTGCTGCACAGGATAACTAAACAGCTTAATAACTCGGCATGCTCACGTTCAAATTAGGAATGCGCATCAGGGGTTGATAAGGATATACTTTAGTCTTTTGAGGAAGAGCGGCACCTTTGGTAGTTTAGCTTTGTATCTCCTCAAACATTTTATCCACTCTAACAGCGGGAGGGGCTCTTCTGAATTAGGGGCTTTCCTCAAACACGTCAAAAGGTTGTTCGGTGAGCTGCATCATTGATGGTCACGGACTATTCATTAGCTTATCGGAAGATGTTGCATTATAATTGACACACAAGATATAAGAAACACAATTAACGGGGCAATCGGGGATAAAAGAGGTGTCTATCACCATCAAGGAAAATGTTGCAGCGATGGGATATAAGACTCACAAGTCCTTTCATTTCAGCTAATCTAGTCGGGTCTCTTATAAGCCCACGCATGTCACACCGAGCAAAGAAGTTCACCACAGCCCATTTCTGTATCTTAGCTGGCTCAACAAATTTCTGCGAAGAGTGAAAAGATAGCATAAACAGACTTATTGAACACAATAATTGGTGGCAGATAATTCAAATAACCTTATTATGAAAGCTCCACCGTCCATTGCGGGGGAAGAAATCCTCTCCATTGCCCACGTTTAGCTGGGAAGGAAGCCACAGTTTGTGTTATTGCGGATGATTGTCTAACAGTCCATTGCAAACAAACAAATTTCTTTTTTTTTTTTATCCAGCAAACAAAATGCAAAAAGGGAAACTAGCATTGGCACCTTAGGAGCCGGTAGAACACGGCCTTCAACTTGAGTAAAGCTATTGCTAATTGTTATACCCGCATGAACGCAGCATAGGTTCAGAATCATAGTTGTTACGCTCCAATCTGATCCTTCACTTGAAACCGATAAGTCCAGGTCCTATTCCGGATCATGAAATCCTTTGGCTGCTTCCTCACATACATGCTTTTCGAGATGGAGTTTGAACCATACTCTAGATTCCAAATTCATCAGACCGCAGACTTTGTAGACTCTTTAGTGCGATTAAGTTGCACTTGAGTAACTGCCAAAAAGAAAAAAATTTCAATTAGTGTCGGGGCACACTAGAAACAAAATAACAAGAATGACACATTGAAGAAAATAAACAGATGCAGCATGAACCTTGTCCAGTGTTGCCGTGCTATTAATTCTTCAGCAGCCACATCAACGGCTTTTGCCACAAAGTCGAGCTTTGCTAACCAAATTTAGAAGAAAATGATAAGCTCGAAGTAATTAGCAAAACACTAAAAGTTTGTCACTGCCAGTAACTTTGTCAACACCTAGTCAGTGGCACTCCATGCTGACAGAAGCTAAAAAGATTAAAGTTCGAATTTACCATAGGTTTTCATGTTTTAACCAATATCAAGCATCAGGGACCCCATTCACTCTTTTCTTATGTCTCTGGTCAGTGCCAAAACCAAAATGCACGAACTTGAAGCTAACCCTAGAATTGTTTCCACATGGAAAATCAACTTCTACCCCACAATCGCATTCTCAAAATTATCATTATATATCCTTCCCAACCCAGCAATACAAGTCTGTCATGAAGAGTGACGAATCGAGCAAAGAGAATACAACACAAATGCTCAAGAGCTTAAAAAGAACGATGCAGAGAGAGCTTATGGTCTTTGCCACACATGCGCCTCAGTGGGATGATACATGGTTCCACGCGAGGTCCTCGAGCCGAGAAGATGGGGATGTGGTCGTCTTCTTCGCCGGCTTCTTGTAGATGAGCTTTACCCGGAGATGTAGGTCTTGCCGGAGAGGAACTCGTCGAGGACTTGAGGCCCGACTCCGTGTGGAGATTCGTCGAGGAACTCGTCGAGGGCGAGCACGAGCATAGTGAGCAACGTCGGGCAGAGACAGAGAGGAAGTGCGAAGTGAAAGTGGGAACTGAGACTAGGGTAAATTAATTTGGGGCTTAACCTAACAGTTGGGTTCGGCGGAGGTGGTGACGGTTCGGAGCAACAACGGCCCGGACGGCCAAGCAAGCGGCAGAAGAGGTGGTGACGGTGGCTTGGGACGGCGGTGCCTCACGGCGACGCGGCGGCAAGACAGCTTGTCGGGCTAAACGGTGAGACGGCTTGTCGGACGAGCAGTGGGTGGTGGGGTTCGGTGGCCAAGAGGTGGTGGTGAGTAGGGCGTGGGGCGGCGGTGTGGTGGTGGGTGAAGCATCAACTGGCGAGAGGAAGGAAGAAGAAGAAGAAGAAGAAGAAGAAGAGGTGGGAGGGTTCGGCTGAGAGAGGAGGAAAGAGGAGAGAGAGAGAGAGGAAAAGAAAAAGTGGGGGCAGGAAGTGACGTGAGGAGGAAAAGGAGAAAAGAGAGAGAGAAAAAGAAAGGAAAGGGGGAAAATTGAAGGGGGAGAAATCGAGCGAAAGGGATTAGGGTTTTTTTATTTTTTAACTTTGCCGGTTCCGGTTCCTCAGGTTCCGGTTCCTATGGGAACTGAAATCGAACCGGGAACCGCCGGTTCTGGAAAAGAGAACGTGGAACCGGAACCGGTCCCCTTAGAACCCGAACCGAACAGGAACCTCCTCCGGTTCCGGTTCCCCGGTTCTACCCGGAACCACGCTCACCCCTAGCTACAATGGGTGTGTTTGGTTTAGAGAGAGACAATGAACAGTAGAATAAGGGCAAAACAGGAATACATTGTATTAGTGAGGGCAAAGTTGGATTGAAAAAAAATTCATTGTCCCTAAATAGCATTTCAAAAGTGCGGAAATGCGAATGCTAGGTGAGAGTTGTATTGGGCTAAAGGGACTTTAAAAAGCTAAATTTGGTTCAGAGGCTTTTGGGATTGTATTACTAAATACCTCATTCTTTGCACAAGTGTCCTTGAGGCCCAAGATCCTTTGGAAAAGTTGAATAAAACACACCACCTATGTCAGCAAAACCCACTATGCACAAAAGTAGTAAACATGAAAAGGTAAATCACTTCAATTGTAATCTCAAGATTAACATAGCCGCCCACAATTTCGCAAACATGAGAAAGGAAAATTATTGAAACGGTAATCACAAGGTAAAATAGTCACCGTTTAGCAAATTTCCTATCTATATTTATTTTGTCCCAACATAATAAAAAACACCAGTACAGTGGCTTGTGCTTTATTGTAACAATAAGCTCGATACAATAATTGTAACAAGTTTGAATATATTTATGGAAGTGTTAGTTTGAATTCAAGAAGAACGATCTTCCTAAATGTCTTTTTGCTATCAAGGCTTATTAAGAAAAGAGAAATGATTATGTGACAATTTTTTAATCTATTGCGAGTCCATAAAAAATCAAATAATAAATAATTATGAATTGCTATGAGATCTACTCTTTTAAAAATTTATGACTTACAACAAGTTGTAATTCTTAAAGTATCTCAAAGACCATTGTGCTAACAAAGGCCTTAAAAGGCATCTCTACATGCTTGTGACCTAAGATTCAAGCACACACTTTGTAATGGATTGACATTTCCACTTCCTCTTGAGTTCACATCTTTGGACGCAACATCCAATAATGATAACCTTTCTCCGTTTTCTTTTTTGTCGTGTAGATTCTGATATTTATTTACTTAACCTTTCACACCATCTAAATAAAGCCGCTCTTTGTGGATATAATCCTTGACTAATCACCAATTCAATTTGAAGTACGACATACATTGAAAAGTAAAAGACGAGAAAATCAAAGAAAAATATGAACTGGAGGGTCTCCCTTTACTTGTATATTTTTGCTGGATGGTCTGCCCTTTTTAATTTTTCTTTTCTTTTTTGTCATTTTATTTAAGCATGTCGTCTTCCTTCCCCTTTCGCCTCTTTTTCTTAGCCATGTTGATAAAGAGTCTTTTGACTCTTTGGGTTGAGCGAGCGTGAGCGTAGGGTATGGACCATAAGCGATGAAATTAAGTGGTCAGATGAGAAATTTACAAAAGCAAGAAAGAAAGGCGAAAGAACTGCTTTCGCGTGTGAAATCAAGAAAAGGGGGATCACTTCCCACATTTCCCCGTCGGTTCCACATAAGAAGGGAGGTTCCTCTTCTCTTTTTCTCCATTTGATGTGGGACGAGGATAAGTGCAGGCAGCACTCAAGACCCATTTTCTTCACTCAAGACCCATTTCTTCATCGTCTCTTAGTTGTTGCCTCCATTTTATTCAGGCCCCACTGTCAAATTCCGTCCTTCAGTATCACCACTACTTTTGGTAATTTTGCTCAAGTTATATAAATCAACTGACAATTTATGTACAACATGTCAAATTAGCAAAAGTATAAGATTGCTGTCTTCTTTATCCGATTCTTGATGTTCCTATCCGTTGGAGAAAATACATTGTGATACTTGACATTTGCTTTCCAACTTGGAAGCTTCCAGACATAATTCCTTGACAATTTTTATACTAGTTCCATGTAGAAGACAAGTTCGAAAGAGTTGAGAATAAATATAACGTGTGAATCTTGTGTTTAGAAGTCTGATTCTGTTTATGGGATGGATTCTCCTTGCTAAATTGGCTTTCTTTAGTAATTCTTGAACCTTGTTCCACTTTATATTAGTGTATTGCAGTGTGGCAATGTTTTTATTGGGTAAAGTAGTGTGGCAATGTTTATTACGTCTATCAGCAAAATTCTTGTTTTCCTTTTTGCTTTTTTCTTTTTTGGTTAATGATGGCAATGTTTTCGATGTAACCATTAGTAGATAAAATAATGAATTTAAGAAAAGATCAACTCAACAATGACACCTAAAATTATAGAATTCAGCTGTTAATTTGAACAAGGAGTGACTGAATATTGCCACAGATGTCATGATTTCACATATTAATTGCAATGTGGCAATATTCAGTAATTTCTATGGGAAAAATTCTCACTTTCTCAGTTAACCAAATCACGTTGCAATGCCAATGTTCTCTATGGAACCCTCAGTAGATAAACCTTTTCAGATGAATCAATAGTGTAGGTGCTGCTTTGTTTGAGCCTCTTTCTTGGTGCTGCTTTGTTTGAGCCTCTTTCTTCTTGTATCGTCTCTGTGGCTTTTGAGCGTGTGGACTAATGTTTATTCTTGCTTATTGCTTAATTTGTGTTGCCAGTACCAATTTGGAGGGTAAGCTTGGGGACTGCTGTCTTTATGGTACAATGCCATCCACTCTTGCTGCTCTCTGAATATAGGTTGCTTGTTTGAATGGACTGGAAGCTGATCTGTTCACATATAGTATACTCATAAATGAGCAGTGCAAGAGGGCCAGCATTGAGGAAGCCCTAGCACTTCTGAGCAGGATGATTAAACTTGCTGTGCAACCTGATATACATACATACACCATAATGATTTCTGCCTTATGCAAGCAAAAGAGAATGAAGGAAACGAAAAGATTTTTGAAGAAGCAATCAGGCTTGGGTTAGTTCCTACCAAAAACCTACACATCCATGATTGGTGGATTCTGTCGGGATGGGAATGCCAACTTAGCAATAAAATTTTCCACAGGATGAGTGACCATGGATGTCTTCCTGACAGTATCACTTACTGTGCTTTGATCAGCGGACTTTGCAAAGAGTCCAGGTTGAAGGAGGCTTGTCGATTATACGACTCAATGATAGACAAGGGACTTTCCCCATGCGAGGTTACTCGACTGACGTTGGCCTATGAATACTGCAAAAAAGATGAATCTGCTAATGCATTGCTAATTTTGGAGAGATTAGAAAATAAACTCTGGATCCGAACTGTGAAAACATTAGTGAGGAAGCTTTGCAGTGAGAAAAAAGTGGGAATGGCGGCACTGTTCTTCCATAAATTAATTGACAAGGAAACCAGAGTGGATCGTGTAACATTAGCTGCATTTATGACTGCTTGTTACGAAAGCAACAAAGATGCTCTTCTTTCAGATCTGACCAAAAGGATCCATGAAGGAAATGCTGTCACTCCCAACTTAGTTCATGGATCAACATAATTGCTAAAGTAGATCAACAGAAAGTGCAGAGATGGCCTAGTGAGAATTTTGAGATTTTTGTACATTTTATTATTTGATGTTGTATAGAGTTGGTAATGAATTCGAATGTGATCTAAGTCTGATTTTATTGAAAATAATTCAAAGAAAATTTGAAAATTAGACCTCTGGGAAGCTGGATTTTCTTATATGCCTATTATTTCAGTAACAGATTAGACCTCCGTGTTTAGGTCAGAAAAGAGGCAGTGTCTCAGGATCTAGTTCTTTTCTTGCAGTACGTTCAGCATCTTTCAAATTGATTTCTCAAGATTTAGATTCTCCTTTCCCTGCTAAATCTGGAAGATATTATCTTTATGTGTCATTTGCTTGTCCTAGGGCATGCATGTGTCTCGCACACATGAAGAGTAGAGGACTTGACAAAATCCCTGATCATACTGGTACTTGCATAGTCAGTTTCTGAGTTCGCTCATGCTATTTTTATTTGATCAGTTTTGAGTTAAATTACCTTAGATACACACGAATCGGATGGGTTCTCCCGCAACTCCAAAGAACCTGAAGCAGAGCTTGATTCTATTAATGGAGGCAAAGTATCAGAGAACTGTATGAGCTTGCAAGTACAAATTACTGCAAAAAATAATCCTGTACGTGTTAATAACATTTCTTGAAGTGTTCGTTTCCTCTAATACCTAATTTGTTTTAAGCTTGCAAGTTATCATGCTACATATGTTCTGCAGATTATGGCAAGTTTTATTGGATAAAAAAGCTGCAATTGTTTGTGTTGAAAGAGAGAGTATTCTACGTATTCTATTCTCTTAATCAGAAAGGATTACAAGAAAGGATTAGTAATGCTGAGAAGATTTTTTTTTTTTTGTGAATGGTTCTAAATTATGTAAGAGTTCTCAGGGACAACCTATTTTATCAACTTCTGCTAAGAAGGAACTGATCTTATGCACAAGTGACATGGAATTATTTCTAGACAGATTTATTTTTCTATTTTGACAGGCAGTTTTGGGGCTTGAAGTCAACCCTGTTAAAATAAATTTGACTCTCACAAGATTCCTTGGAAGATCAAACAGCTGTTGATATTTTGGGTTGTAAACTTGGATATTTTCCTATAGGAGGGATCGCTAGAATAATTCATACTTTAAGTACTAAAATTATCATGCCATAATATGATAATTGTATATAAATGAACCTCTTCATCAAACGAAAGAAGGAATTAGGGATAACTTCTTTAGGAACAGAGAAAGCTATCTGTCACATGAAAGAGAAATTCCTTTTTTGTGTTAACAATAACTAAGAAGGTAAAACAGTGCTTCTTCTACTTGATGATGTTGATAATGAAAGTCAACTTCATGCGCTCACGCAGAAGTGGGAGTGGTTTAGTTAGGGAAGCAAGATTATTATTACTAGTAAAGACCAGGGAATTCTCAAAGTCCTTACACTTGTTGATGGGGCTTACGAACTTAATGGCATGAATTTTAATCATTCTGTTGAACTTTTTAGCAAACTTTCCTTCAGAAGGGATTATCCCATGCAACAATACGTCTCTCAATCTGAAAGAGCAGTAAAGATTTGGGGCGGTTTTCCTTTAGCTCTAGTGGTCATAGGTTCTTTATTATTTGAAAAAAGCATAGAGGACCGGGATGCCATATTAAAGGAGCTGAAGAATCTCCTCAGAAGAATGTTAAAGAAGAAGTTGATAATCAGCATTGAGGCATTAAATGAAAACCAAAGAAATATATTTTTGGATGTGGCCTGTTTTCTTCATTGGGTGTGATAAAAAGAATTGTGATTCACATGTGGGAAAGCTGTAACTTTTGCCCTCATCAATCTTTTTTTCAATCCTCCAGCAAAGATCTTTGATAAAGATTAGAGATGATGACCGATTATGGATGCATGATTGGTTAAGAGATATTGGAAGAAATTTTATACAAGAAAGAAGTGGCATGAAACCAGAGAAGCAACAATGGGTGTGGACTTATGAGCAAGCATTGGATGTTCTGGAAAAAACGCAAGTAAATCGTACTGATTCATCCCTTTAAAAGGAGATTGGTCACCAATATATTTGTTTTAGTTTTCATTTCTAAAGAGTGGATTTATTATTCCAGTGAACTAACTGATGTGGCTTATCAATTGTTTTCAACGTTAGGAGAAGACTTAATTGTTTTCCCTTGAAGGAGATCAACGTTGTAAACCATGGTTTTTTTTTTCTAACTTCTTTCTATTTTTATTTTGGCAGAATGGGGATAGTGTTCATGGAATTGGAAGCATTGAAGCAATATGTCTTGAGTTCGATGAACTATGTCGATACTCCTTGATAAAAGAATTCTTAGCAAGTCTTTCAAATTTAAGGTCCTTGGAGTGGACAAAAAGTTCATTATTCCTCAAATAAATAGTAGAGAGTTCAATGAAGACTCAGTGTCTATCCTTATTCAAGTGGATTGTTTCCAATATTATCAGAGGTCAAATTTTCTTCAAACCACAATTATCCTTCCAGAGTTGCGATGGCTTTCATGGAATTACTTTCCTATGGATTACGAGCTGACCAATTTCTCCTTGAGGAAGCTAGCAATCCTTGATTTATTATAGGGTAACGACACAAAAGAATGGGATGGATGGAGCCAGATCAAGGTATGATTTTTCAAATAAAATCAATGTGTGTTTTGTTGTATGTTATCTTAATTTTACTTGAAGAGAAATATGTTGTCTTCTTTTTGGTGTGCTGGGAAATTGAAAGTCCTAAATCTAATTGGATGCCAAGAATTGCGTGAAACTCCAGACTTGTCTTTTAATGTGAATTTAGTGCAGCTGATTCTCGAAGGATGTAGGAGTTTGGTTCAAATCCATCCATCAATTAGTCACCTTAAGTGGTTAGTCTCCTTAAACTTGAAGGATTATTATCATCTCCGCATATTACCAGATGAGATGGGGAACTAGAATTTTTAAGGGAACTTCTTTTGGACTCTACATCAATAGAAGGGATCATGAATGGAGAAAGATGAAGAAACTGGAAATCCTCAACATGGTTGAATGCAAATCACTGAATAAGTTCAATTTCATTGGTTGCACAACATCATCACCTAAGTTGATCGACAATTTCAATTCACTAACTGAGTTGGATCTAATGTGCAGCAATTCAGGAGTTACCCAATTCAATTGGCAACATGAAAAATTTGAAAGCATGAAGGATGCGCAAAAGCTCCCTTAGAAAACTACCTAGCACCATCGAAATGCTGGAGAAGCTCGAAGAGTTACAGGTAGGGGCATTTTCAAAATTGGGAGGAGAGATTCCCGATAATATTGGGAAGCTACCACTTTTGAGAAGATTGTGGATGAATATCTATAGAATTCAATGGCACCACAACTGCCAGAAAGTCTAATCGATCTATTTTTTCTTTCGACTTCAATAAAGATGTTGCCACTCCCGAACCTATTAAACTTAATAAGATTGTATTTGTTGTGTCCTAGGATCACCACCCTATTGCTTGGTATCATTTGCCTTTCTCAGCTGAAGGAACTCAAGCTGGACTGCAGAAATTTGCAATGCCTACCTAGGTTTTCAACAAATTTGTTATGTTTATGGATAGGAGATAACAGGATATTGAAAACTGAGATGGCTAGTACTAGTACCTAGAGGGGGTGAATAGGTATACAAACAATTTCTCGAAGCTTGCACGATATTTTAAACAATTAGAGAATTTGCAACGTTAAAAATTCAATCGCAAGACCGAGTAAGGGAAAGAGAAATTGAACACTCGGTTTATAGTGGTTCGGCTTGATTCAAGCCTACGTCCACTCTTACGCACCGACAATTGGCTGGATTCCACTATAATCAAAGAGTTGTTACGGTGTTGATCTTCCTTGATTTCTAGGTGTAGATGATCTACCACACTCACTCAAGGCGTCACCAAGTATAAACACTCTCGGTATGCAATTTTGCTCGGTCTCAACTAACAATCAAGGATCTTCGAGACTACGGAATTTTCTATCGATCACACACTTAAAACAACTAGAACGTCTTCCTTTTATACTCCTTCATGCCATCATAGCCGTTGGCACTTACCAAAGGAATTCCTCCAATCTACCCGTTGGACGGAATCAATCAAGAAGATCATCCGAGCTATATAAGGAATCGATGATAGCCCATCAATCCTGTTCGCCCATACAATCGGGATCTCGGTTTCAAGAATAGAATAATCCAAGATTATTTAGTCGACCATCGGATCTTCAATCGATCTTAGATAAGAATTAAAGAATCCGAAATGATTATCCAACAAAGAATCTATTCCAGGAGGATAGGATCAAATCCTCAATCATAAACCTCGATTTTGGATTTCCTTCAACACTGGATTAGAAAGACTGTCAGAGAGAACAATCTTAAGTCTTGAGTCTTGAGTCTTGAGTCTTGAGTCTTGAGATAACAAAGTCTTGAGACTATAAATTCTTGAGACTTTAACTATCGATATCCAGAGACTTAGATCGATAGAAATGTTTTGTCGGCTTCAAAATATTAGGAAAGATTTCTCCAACAATCTCCCCCTTTTGATGGTGACAAAACTTTCTTGAAGATTTGAACAACTTTGACCTGCAAAAACATTTCTCAAGCAATATGGCTAACTCATAAAGATTAATAAACAACCGAGACTTTCTGCATCCACAGCAAATCGGTTAGTCTTTCATGAGTAATACCATGTAGCAATACTTGATATAAATGCAACCAGTCAAGCATCAAAATCCACAGCCAATTCAGTCTAACACTCAAGTTCAAGTATACTCAAGTCATAAATATAAAAGACATTTCAAAATAAAGTTTGTTCAAATTGGTTCTCCCCCTTTTTGTCATCATTAAAAAGAGGGTGAGAAAGTAGTCATGTCTTGTTTGGGAATGCGCACGATCCGGAAATCCCCAATGGACTGACTACTCCTTCGAGCTTCTTCGATCTTCTCTCGGATGAGCTACCTCTTCTCTCTTGGCATTGGCTTGAAGTTGCAGAGCGAGGTCTTGGTATTTATCTTCCAGAGAGATCAAGATGCTTGTCCAATGCTTCAAAGATTGGATTTCACAGTCCGAATATATATCCAGTTACGCATTTCCGAAGAATATTCATGATACTACGAAGATCTGCGAATCATCCGTCGTGTATGCGGCATTGACTTTCTCGGATGGTGAGAATGCGAGACGATGGCGCTCATTCGGTCCGGCAGATTTGGTATCGACGTATCACCTTCTTCGAGCAATTGAGAGATCTGAACTTTTTCTGGGTCTTCTGGAGATTGTCTTGAATCTTCGGTAGCATGAGGTGGAGACCTCTCTTGCTCGCTAACTCCCCCCCTGTCTCTAGGACATCGAAAGGGGAAGAGTGATGATCAATCTCTTGATTTCCCTTCTCTCAGATTTTTCAGCGACTTGTTCTTTTACTTCTTCTCCTTCTTCCTCAACTTCTTTCTCCTTCTCTCTGAGTTCTTCTTCTTCTCTGCTTTGCTGAAGTTCTGTTGGATAAGATACAGAACGTCTTGTTCTTGTCAGAGCTGGAATAGAGGGATCTTCATCATCTTCATCCTCATCCTCATCCTCCAGGATAAGAGTTCTTTTCCTCTTTTTCGATGAAGCACCAATGGCCTTCTTTCCTTTCCTTTTTGAATCAGACTGGACTGGAGATTTCACTTTGAATTTCTCCATTTCCTTGGAGAGTTCTTGCAGACGCATCTTCATTAACATTTTCAACCCTACCACCATCTTATCACATGTTCGAACACAAAAAGAATGTGGCGGTTCAATATTCGATGTCAAAGATCTTGGTCACCAGACCAGGATAAGGCAATTGTCCTTTGTCTTTTGACACTGTTCTGTACATATGGAAGAGAATAGTGTGCGGGAGAGAGAACTTCCGTCCTGAGTTGATCGCATACATCAATTTTGCTTCAGAAAGAGACACAGAAGTCTTTGAAGTAGACTTGAGGTCGAGACAATTGATCACAATCTTGTGAAGCACAATGTTGATAGCATTCATCCTGGAATAGATAATTTTCTTATCTACATCCCTATCTTTGACAAGATCCAGAGTAGTTCGAGCAGGTGAGACTTTGATTGGGAGATAGCGTCCCCGTTCAACTCCAACTATGTCCGCCAACATATTCACATCTAGCACATAGACTTTGTCTCGAACATCGAATGAAATTCTATTCGCATCCAAAAGCTAAGATTTGAATAGAAATAAGCGGTCGATGATCATACCCGTCTCAGAGTCGGAAGCGAGAAAGTCTCAAGTTGAAGCAAATTTAACTTCTCTCTTAGGTTCAAGTTGATGGAATCCCGAAGTCAAAATCGACACTTCTAGGGTTGATTACCCTCTTTTCAATGCATGAGATACACTTTTTCCCGATCCTTGGATTTAAACAAATCCATCCGATTTCCTTTCACCTTTGCTGCCACACCCATTTTAGGTTTAAATTCAAGGAACATTTTGTCATCATCGTTCCCGTCAATCAGATTTTGTCCTCCGGCATACGAGGATCTCTTGGAATGTTCGCAAGAGCTTCCTCTGCTTTTCCTTTCGGGCAATTCCCAATTCCTCCATTTTCTTGAAAACGATACTCATTTCCATAATTTTTGTCCTTAAGGAAGTCATCTATATAGTTCAATGGAGTACCGATGCTTTTCAATGCACGATAAAGATTATACAAAAAGGAGGGCTTTTGAACTCTTACTGGGTCGGCATCCTCGATTATCTCTTCTTCCAGATTGTGACTTGCACCTTGTGGGGTAGGAGATGCTGAATGACGTGGAGGAGAGCGAATCGGACTTTGTCGCTGACTTCTTAAGTCTTCTTCCTCAGTAAGATCGAAGTGAGTCGGTCCCTTCTTCATTCTTTGTGGTCCCCTGATACCAATTGAGATAGCTAGTACTAGTACCTAGAGGGGGGTGAATAGGTATACAAACAATTTCTCGAAGCTTGCACGATATTTTAAACAATTAGAGAATTTGCAACGTTTAAAAATTCAATCGCAAGACCGAGTAAGGGAAAGAGAGAATTGAACACTCGGTTTATAGTGGTTCGGCTTGATTCAAGCCTACGTCCACTCTTACGCAGACTGACCGGTGGCTGGATTCCACTATAATCAAAGAGTTGTTACGGTGTTGATCTTCCTTGATTTCTAGGTGTAGATGATCTACCACACTCACTCAAGCGTCACCAAGTATAAACACTCTCGGTATGCAATTTTGCTCGGTCTCAACTAACAATCAAGGATCTTCGACTGGAATTTTTCTATCGATCACACACTTAAAACAACTAGAACGTCTTCCTTTTATACTCCTTCATGCCATCATAGCCGTTGGCACTTACCAAAGGAATTCCTCCAATCTACCCGTTGGACGGAATCAATCAAGAAGATCATCCGAGCTATATAAGGAATCTGATGATAGCCCATCAATCCTGTTCGCCCATACAATCAGGATCTCGGTTTCCAGAATAGAATAATCCAAGATTATTTAAGTCGACCATCGGATCTTCAATCGATCTTAGATAAGAATTAAAGAATCCGAAATGATTATCCAACCAAAGAATCTATTCCAAAGGATAGGATCAAATCCTCAATCATAAACCTCGATTTTGGATTTCCTTCAACCTTGGATTAGAAAGACCGCATGGAGAGAACAATCTTAAGTCTTGAGTCTTGAGTCTTGAGTCTTGAGTCTTGAGATAACAAAGTCTTGAGACTATAAATTCTTGAGACTTTAACTATCGATATCAGACTTAGGCGATAGAAATGTTTTGTCAGCTTCAAAATATTCTGGAAAGATTTCTCCAACAAAAACCACGAATGATCTTTCGTTTTTGAAATCATTATGAAGGTTGGTAATTTGGTATCGTCTTAAGGTAACAGAGATTGAAGGACTTATAGAGGTTTGGAGAATTTGAGATCATAAGAGCTTGTGGGACTTCCATCATTGGCGAAGTTGCCTTGTCTAACTTGAAAAAGCTCGAGATTTGTCTAGAGGATTGTCCTGAGCTTGTTCAGCTTTGATGTGGTCGAAACTCGTTGGAGTTACATGACATTAACCGCAGTTTGAAGATGCTGCTTGTTACATTGAGCTCTAAGAATCTAGAATTTCAACTTCAACAAAAGGAGTTTGATTTGATCACACTTTGCAAACACAATTTCCCTTTGTAATGCTGACGTTTTCTTTTGACTATTTTGCATCATGTATGTATTAAGGCCCTTGATAACTGCCGTCTCTCAAATTTTATAATGTGATTTTGGTTGCTCAAAAAAAATTTGTCGTGCTCCCCAGCAAAATGAACAAGAATCTTTTGTTGATATAAATCAATATGGATAAAATATCGCGTTTTGGAAGGCTAAAAGAAGGTATTGTGACATAAATCTACTTCCTTCTTTGCTCATAAGGATTGGTAATCTGTTGACAGATGAGATAACTTCTGTTTAATGTCTCTTATCTGGCAATCTAATCTTATTCAAGTTTGATTTATCTTGTCTTCCACCAATTCCATTTGCCGACACAAGTTTGATTTATCTTGTCTTCCACCCATTCCATTTGCCGACACAAGTTTGATTTATCTTGTCCTCCACCCATTCCATTTGCGGACACAAGTTTGATTTATCTTGTCTTCCACCCATTCCATTTGCCGACACAAGTTTGATTTATCTTGTCTTCCACCAATTCCATTTGCCGACATTTGATTTTGTCCCCATTTCGTATTCTCCAACTATGCTTGTTAACATCATAAAATTAAATGATTATCATATTACGATTTTCTTTTAGGGGAAAAAAAGATTTAAACACTAAAGCTTGAAATAATAGCTGATTTTAATTGGTTATTGCAGTTTTTTTTTTTATTTTATTTTCATAAGTGATTATTTAAAACTAAGCATTCATCATTATTCTTTTCATTATTTAAAATTATTGCGTAGCAGATAACGTAAAATGTTATTTTTGATTTGTTCAATGTAATCCATATATTTTTGGTATATGCTCAATGTGGAATGTTCAAAATAGTTCTTTCATTAATTTAGGAACTACATTAAATATATATTAAAAATTCAAGGATTTTGAATCAAAATTCTGAAATTATTTGTGTCATTTTCCTTGTAATAAAAGTCCCAAGCATGCATTTCCTTTTCCCCTTCTCGTGAGTGCACACGCCCATGAGAAACAAATAATTGATGAGAGAGATAGACAGAGACAGACGGTACCTTCACATGTGAAAAAGGGAAAAAGACAAATAGAGCATTCACGTAGATTGACAATTTCCGAAACCCTGTCATCTCCTTCTCCTTCTCCTTAGCTCTCTTGTTCACTCATCATAGCGGCAAAGGAACGATCTTCGTGTAGTCTGCAGCTTCACGAACCACGTTGAGGCGACTAAGTCGAAGCTCCTTAGCCGATCTCTTCTTGGATTCGCTAAGGTGAATGATCGTACTTTTTCGTATCTTCTATACATCTGATTCCTCCGATTTCACACAGCTCTAATTAGCCTAATCTGCATCCATGTTGTGTTCGTACTCTCTCTCCAACTAGATATGTCATTCTCTGGCTAATCTGTCTTGTCATAGTTGATCCGTGGTTCTCAAATGCTGCGATGGGATTCTATGGTTGGTCCGCAACCCCTGAGCTCCTTTTCTACTGAGGATTTAGTCCTTCAGATTGTTGACTAAGGTCATTGTACTTATACTACTGAGTTGGTATTAGGAGTTCGTTTTCTTTGGGTTGAGAGAGGTGAGAACGAATCTGCAATGAGCTTCTTTGCTTTTTTGCTCATTTTTCTTGTCCTTTTTCCCCTTGATTTGCACAGGATAATCATGATGAACATTTTTTAACTTGTATTTATGATGATTTCAGACTGACCCTTCCTTCCTATTCCAGATTGGTTTTCTCTTCTTTACTGGATACGTAATATGAATATTATTTATATCAGACCGGTTACATTCTTGCTTTGTCATGTGGATACAAGATTTTGTGCTTACTTTGATCTGTTCCTTTTTCTTTTATCCAAAGTCGAATAAATTGCTCGTGACTTGAGTGATTTTCACCTGATTTCATGGAAGAAATAGGGCATGAACGGTCATGGTCAGACCATTGTCATACTTTGTTAAACATTTTTGAATACTCTGTTTCAGACGAACATGTTCTGTTTTGAAAATATTTCACTGGACTTAAAATGATTTTATAGCTATAAGCCACATCTGATGAAAAGAACATGCTAATATTCATTCCTTTTTTTTTCTTTGGTGAAGTTGTGAATTACGTAATATATTCGTACTAGATTTTATCTGGGTAGTCTATTGTACTGCAAAAGTATGTGATGTAATTGGCATACGGCTAGGTATGACTGCCAACTCGAGATAGATTGAAGAGGTGGAACTTCTTTGAATGATGTTTGCCTTCTCTATACTTCTTGTGTCGATGTGAGTAAAGGCTGACTCAGGATAGTAATTTCTAAGGCCACATGAGTTGGGAATTCTGGAACAGCAAGCCGGTAACTGTAGAGTAGCCGCGAGAGAGTATTTTTGCATGTGAGATAAGCATGTCTATGCGAAAGACCATTGACCTAATCATTAACCGAGAACTAAGAACTGTATATAGATATGATTGACCCTCATTATATCCCATGAAAATTTCCACATAGATCTGTGAAGGCGAAAACACAGAAAAAGCGATTCACGAACCACAACTTGTAATTGAGCATTCTTTCCAGTTTCCTATCTACAGATTTTAGACGAATCTAACTTTTGATGCTAGAGGGTCTAAAAATTGGCCATCCAAGAGAATGTGTTTGTGAACAGGCTAATTTCCAATAGTTAGTCACCTAAATCATATAGGACAAAAAAAAATGCCACCTATTCGAGGGAATAGTATTATGGGTCTTTTGCTCAAATCAGGACATTTTTCTATGACCGGGTGAGCCCTGATTCAACTACAACTCAAGGCACTTCGCGAAGGGGGAAGGACAAAAGATTCTTCCTTGTACTTGCTAATTTGAGGTTAAGGTTTCCGATCAGATTTGGCGTTGTCCTCGAAGCTTTCTGAATTCTCCACAATCAATATCCATAGGGCATGGGTTGCTTCTTCTCTTGCTTCCGTGTGTCGGAGGATGACGATCGCGCTCAGCTCCCTCATTCCATTCCCTATCAGAAATCCCCCGTAAGCTCTAACTGCATTCTATAGTCAATATTCTGTTTTGAAGTGGATGAGTGAAAGTGAGAACTCCGCCTCCTCCTCTACATGTTTAGTTTTCTCAAAATAAGCCGGGCGATTCAAGTTGCTCCTTATATTTCATTTCTTTGATGTTTATTGTTACTTTTTAATTAGAAGCTGGATGAAACTAGCTTCATCGTTAGACGATTTAGGTTATTTATTCTGTGAGGTCAAAATATTAGTTATCTATTCTATGCACAATTTGAGAAGGAGATAGTCAACTCTGTGTGTTCGACATGTTATATTTACTTTCCGCATTTTGGCAGCAACAGCAGATTCTGCTTAATCGTTAGGTAGTGATTGCATTAAGTAAATTATCCATGTTCTAGTAATTTCTATCAATAAGTGTTGTTTATGTATTAATTATCAGCATCATTGTTAGTTCAACATGGAGATACTGCTTTATTGGAGCTGGGCTTAGCTGGACATGGAAAAATTTCTTGACTTGAGCGAAAGACCCAAAATACTATTTCCTTGATAGGTGCTCTATTTATTTTATTTTAGCATCAAGTTTTTGATACGTTGTTACAATGACTTCAAACTTATCTCCACATTTGCTTCTAGTAGAAGCTAGCCTCGTCAACCTGCACGTGGTCATTATTTTTGGGTAGCATCTCAAATCGTTGTTGCACAGAGAATTTGCACAAACCTTTGCGGTTGAACTTTGCTTTGACAGCAGTTGCCACTATTTTTTGCCTTTTGTAATAAATGGAGCCTTATAAGGCGAGTGTATGCAAAGAACAAATAAATATATGGAACGCCTCTTCTGATTGTCAGGAAATGGAGGAGTTATCTGGATATGATTACGAAGTGTTTTTGAGCTTCAGAGGACCAGATACTCGTACCGATATTGCTGATTACCTTTATGTCAGCATGATTGATGCTGGAATTCGGGCATTTAGGGACGATGAAGAACTCAGCACCGGGGAAGAGATCGGTGGCCAGCTTCTCCAAGCAATTCAGCACTCAAAGATCTCAATACCAATCTTTTCTAGAGGATATGCTGATAGTCCATGGTGCCTTAGGGAGTTGGTCAAGATGGTGGAGAGCAAGAACACGGGGGGACAAAAGATCATGCCCATTTTCTATGATGTTGCACCGTCCGAGGTCAAATACCAGAAAGATCACTACAGCAACGCCATTGTTTCTCACAGGAAGCGGTTCAATGATGAGACTATCAACAACTGGAAGGCTGCTCTTAAAGAGGTCGGAGAACTAATGGGATGGGACCTCCATGGCAAACCAAATAGGTACTTAATTATATCACATACGGACTATTTGTTCTAGATGCATTATTTTGTTTTGCTAAACGTAATGTCTTATGCTGTTTCCTCCAATACTATCAGAGGCAAAGGTGAATTCTTGAAAGAAGTTGTCAATAAAGTTTTGACTGAGTTGAGAACTGCCTACGTGGAAGTGTCCGATTGCTTTGTCAAAGTAGACAATGACAATGATGTGGATGAAATCATAAGGATGATAGGTCCACAGAACAATGAAACAAAGATTGTTGGAATTCACGGTATTGGTGGCGTGGGAAAGACGACTCTTGCCATATTTGTGTACAATCAACTTTCTAGAGATTTTGTTGATAATTGTTGCATCCTTTATGACATGCGAACACAAAACATTACAGACTTGCAGAAACAGCTCATATAAAAAATCCTTAAAATGAAATCGCTTGATATCAACAATGTCATGGAAGGGAAAGAGGTGATCAAGAGAAGGTTGTTCTCTAAAAGAGTGCTTCTTCTACTTGATGATGTTAATGATGCAAGTCAACTTGATGCACTCATGCAGAAGCGTGAGTGGTTTGGTAAGGGAAGCAAGATTATTATTACCACTCAAGACCAGGGAATTCTCAAAGTGCCTACACTTGTTGATGGGGCTTACGAACTTAATGGCATGAATTTTAATCATTCTTTGGAACTTTTTAGCAAGCATGCCTTCAGAAGAGATAATCCCATAAAACAGTACAACTCTCACTCTATTAGAGCAGCAAAGATTTGTGGCGGCCTTCCTTTAGCTCTAGAGGTCATCGGTTCTCTTTTATCTGGAAAAAGCATAGAGGAGTGGGATGCCATATTAAAGGAGCTAGAAAAATTTCCTCAGGAGGATGTTGAAAAGAAGTTGATAATCAGCATCGAGGCATTAAATGAAAGCCAAAAAAATATATTTTTGGATGTGGCTTGTTTCTTCATTGGGTGTGATAGAAGAATTGTGATCCACATGTGGGAAGGCTGTGACTTTTGTCCTCATCAATCTCTTTCAATTCTCCAGCAAAGATCTTTGATAAAGATTAGAGATGATAACCAATTATGGATGCATGATTGGTTAAGAGATATTGGAAGAAATTTTATACGAAGAGAGAGTGACATGAAACCGGAGAAGCAACAATGGGTGTGGACTTATGAGCAAGCATTGGATGTTTTGGAGAAAACGCAGGTAAATCGTACTGCTTCATCCCTTTAAAAGGAGATTGGTCACCAATATATTTGTTTTGGTTTTCGTTTTTAAATAGTCGATTTATTATTCCAGTGTACGTACAAATGTGGTTTATCAATCGCTTTCAACGTTAGGAGAAGATTTAAATGTTTTCCCCTGAAGGATATCAACATTGTACATCATGGTTTTTTTCTAACTTATGTTTTCTATTTTTATTTTTGGCAGAATGGAGGTGGTTTTCATGGAAATGAAAACATTAGAGCAATATGTCTTGAGTTCGATGAACAATCTCGATATCCCTTCATCAAAGAATTCTTAGCTAGCCTTTCAAATCTAGGGTACCTTCGAGTAGACAAAAAGTCCATGTCTCAAGTGGATAGTAAAGACTTCAATGGAGACTCAATGTCCATCCTTACTCAAGCTGATCCTTTCCAATATAACCATAATTCAAATTTTCTTCAAACCACATCTAGCCGATGTATCCTTTCAGAATTGAGATGGCTTTCATGGAATTACTTTCCTATGGATTATAAGCTGACTTTTTACTTGAGGAAGCTAGTAATCCTTGATTTATTAAAGAGTAACATCACAGAAGAATGGGATGGATGGAGCCACATAAAGGTATCATTTTTCTGATAAAATCAATTTGTGTTTTCTTGTATGTTATCTTAATTTTACCTGGAGAGAAATATGTTGTCTTCTTTTCAGCAGGCTAGGAATTTGAAGGTCCTAAATCTAACTGGATGCCAAGAATTGCGTGAAACTCCAGACTTGTCTTTTAATGTGAATTTAGTACAGTTGATTCTCGAAGGATGTAGGAGTTTGGTTCGAATCCATCCATCCATTAGTCACCTTAAGAGGTTAGTCATCTTAAACTTGAAGGATTGTTATCATCTACACATGCTACCTGATGAGATAGGGGAGTTAGAATCTTTAGAGCAACTTCTTTTGGACTCTACATCTATAGAAGAGATCCCTGAATGGAGAAAGGCGAAGAAATTGAAAATTCTCAGCTTGGTTGAATGTAAATCACTAAAAAAGTTCAATTTCGTTGGTTGCGCAACATCATCAGTGGGAGTGGATATCATTTTCACTCAACAACCTAAGTCGATTGAAAACTGCAATTCACTAACTAAGTTGGATCTAACGCGTTCAGCAATTCAGGAGTTGCCTGATTCAATTGGAAACTTGAAGAGTTTAAGAGTATTAAAGATGATCGACAGCTCCATAAGAAAACTACCTAGTGCCATTGGAATGTTGGAGAAGCTCGAAGAGTTAGAGGCAGGGGCATTTGCAATTACAACACTGAGAGGAGAGATTCCTGATAATATTGGGAAGCTACGATATTTGAAAAGATTGTGGATTAGTATCTGTGGAATTTCAGCGGCACCGCAACTTCCGGAAAGTTTGATAGATCTAAGTTTTATTTCGACTTCAATAAAGACGTTGCCACTCTTGAACCTATTAAACCTAAGAAAATTGACTGTGTATTCTCCAAGAATAACCACCCTATCGCCCGATATCAGTTTTCTTTCTCAGCTGGAGGAACTCACTCTCCGCTGCATGAATTTGCAATGCCTACCTAGGCTTCCGACAAATCTGTCAATTTTATTGATGGGGGAGAGTAACAAGTGGAAAACTACAAATGATCTCTCGTACTTGAAATCATTATGGAAGTTGTTAGTTCGGGATTGTCGCAGGCTAACAGAAATTCAAGGCCTTGAAGGTTTGCAGAATTTGAGAGAATTAGAGCTCCATGGGCTTCCATCATTGGCGAAGTTGCCTCATCTGACTAACTTGAGGGAGCTCGAGGCGATTCGTCTAGAGGATTGTCCTCAGCTTTTTAAGTTTCGGTGTAGTCTAGACTCAGTGGAGTGCATTGTTAATAACCTCGGTTTGAAGATGCTGCTTGCTACATCGCGCTCCAAACCTCTACATATTCAATTTCAACAAAAGGAGTTTGATCCGATTACACTTTGCCCACGTTGTAACCCTTCGACTCTATTTTGCACACGCCATGGCCTTTTGTATCCTTGACGTTTTCTTTTCACTATTTTGCATCACGTATGTATTAAGGCCCTTGATAAGTGCCGTCTCTCCGACTTTATAATGTGATTTTGGTTACTCAAAAATAAATCAGTCATGCTTCCTAGCAAAATGAACGAGAATCTTCTGCTAATATAAATCGATATGGATAAAATATCGTCTTTCCGGAAGACTATAAGAAGGTATTGGGCCGGAACTCTGCTTCCTTCTTTGCTCATAAGGACGAGTAATCTTTTGACGAATAAGATAACTTCTGTTTGGTTTTTCTTATATGGCAATCCAATCTTATTCAAATTTGATTTATTTTGTCTTTCGCCAATTCGACTTGCCGACATTTGATTTTGTCCATATTTCCTCTTATTCAACAACGCTTGCTAATGTCAAAGAATTAAATGGTTGTCGGGTTGATTATCTTTTAGGGAAAAAAAGAAGAAGATTTGATCACTAAAAGCTTGAAATAATAGCTTATTTAAATAGGTTATTGCAGCTTCTTCTCATTATTAAAACTAAGCATTTATCATTATTCTTTTCATTATTTAAAGCTATTGCCTAGCGGATAACTTGGTTCTTCAATTTATTTTTGTTCAATCAACTAATTAAATTCTATAAATTTTACTCGAGTTGTTCCTTCCGTAAAAAAAAAAAAAAAAGGAAATGTCGACATGGACTCACGCAATACAATTGTGTTAGAGCTAATTGAAGGGTCGGACTACGTCCGGTCGCCCCGCGCACCTCTGAGCCAGAATCCTTGGGGACTCGATGCACCCATGTTAACACCTAAATTTTTGCCCAAAATAATTTCATGACAGATTTCTGCATATAGATTATCTAGGTGTTTAATATAGTGGTTTAAATGGAAGATGTTTTTACTTTTAAAAAAAAGGAAAAAAATTAAAAATATACAAAAAAAGATTAAAAAAGAAAAGAAAAAAAAGTTGGGGCCAATGATCTAAATGTGGCTAGCCAAGCCTAGGAGGTCAGATTGGAATTCAAATGGCAAATTGGGGCCAAAATGCAATTTCCAAAAGTCGAGGGACCAATTCGCAAATTTTGCAAAATTTGTGCCCGAGCTCGTAAATCATCATCTTGGTCACCAATTAAGTTCAAATTGAATTTGGGCCAAGTCGAATCAGTCAAATTGAGCCAAAAGAACCAAATTTTTATTGAATTGGGTATTTTTGAATAAGAAAATGGCCAACTTTGAGGGACTTTCTTGCAAAATTGGGTTGGCGAAATTGCAAAATATGGTCGAGATATTAAAATACTATGCATGAGCTTGATAATTGATCAAAAATCGCAGCTAAATTGATGGATTAAAGCACCTAAACCAGCTGACAAATCTCAGTCCACAAGTTGGTCTAATTTCCGAGTTGCTGAGTAAGCAACTTGGTGGCCCCACCATATCCTCCTCACCTGCCCAACCAGTCTGATCTTTGCACGTGATGGAAGACCATAATTAGTACTGCAAGTGGACAAACATTGGACAGAGATAAGCCACTGAAGGCATGGGAAAATCGCACCAAATTCGGACACTCAGCAGTTGCAGAAGTGGAAAAATTGACTCAAAGAGTGGGTGAAGTAGCCCTGTTGACAGGCTTGGTAGGTGGACAAAATATAGACCAAAAATCCTCTAATTGAGGGGATAAGAACACGGAAGGAAGGTACTTTGAGGGAGGAGAGAGAGGAGAGGAGAGAGAGAGGAGAGAGCTCGGAATCGATCCCCAAAGAAGCCCTCAGAAGCAACTCCATAAAAGAGAAACCTAGAAATTCCATATCGACCTGGAGAGAGAAAAGTGAGATTTTCACATACCCACGGCAAAAATTAACCAAAACCTTCAACTAGAGAGTGAAACTTCATTCAAAGATATTTCCAATCATAGGTCGCACGTCTCAAATGGAGATCGGGAAGGCCTCCTAAAGCCCCCCCGAAATAGTGCCCTCTTGGCGGGCCAAGAAAGTCCGAAAATTTTTCTAGGTGTTGAGACTGGTTGGTCACGTGTGAGGGAAAGCGAGTGTTTTTTGAAAAAGTTGAGAGATAAATGAGGAAAAGCTTGAATTTTACCCCAAACTAGAATACATATAGTTTGGTGTGGTTCAAGTTTTCCAACAAAAGAAATCTTGAAGTCTAATTTTAGAGGTCAACGAAAACCTTCGTTGTCAGTTCTTTTTTGCAGATCTCATTTCCAGTTGAAGAAGCCAACTTCCACAGGCCCCCGAGGATAATTTGTCGGTTTCATCGGCCAAGAACCACTTGAAAAGGAAACTAGGAAGTAAGGTAAGCATCCTAGATGTACTTATTTTCGAGTTTGAGCATGTTTTGATCATGAAAATCTAGAGGAAAACTAGCCCGGAAAACTGATTTCTGAGGCTGAAATTTTTCTAAGTGTTTGAAATCTCTTCAAGAGAGTTGCATGTGCGCTTCTTGGAAAGGCTGTTTTGATGTTGTTCGGTGGGTCATTCTCTATGATGTTTGTTCCATTTGAAAGCGCATGTTACCTACTTTCACTTGGATCAAGTAGTGTTTTCCTTAGATCTCGTATGTCATGAGTGTCGGGGCTTGAATATGGGCATTCAACCTGTTTGCTTGACTTGGGTTCAAACCCAAATTTGCAAAATTCGCTCGAACCTGCATATTGGAGGACGATTTCAGCTTGGTTCTTGTGTGTTTTAGGCTATGATCTTTATCTAATCTTACTCTTTGCATGTGGTAGTTTAACCTTGATGTTTTATTTCCACATAATATTGCTCATGCGTTGAGATTGAAGGCCACAAACATGGCCCGAGAAAGCTGGTTCGAGATGATTTGATGCACGCCAAGTGTTCGACAAAATGCGCAAACCAAGTTTTCGATCTTGAAACGGCCGATTTGAGCTTGGTTCTTGTTATATTCATGTGCTCGGCAGTAGACCCCCAACTACTCTCTTTTCTAAAAGTTCAAGTCCAGCTCACTAGAGCTCCTCAAACTGCTGACTCTGTAGCTGCAACACTACATTACCAGATGGTCTATCGAGTGCAGAACCATGCCCTTGATCTCAACTTCAATAATTGTAATGAAGATGCTTTGTTTATCTCCATGCAGAATAACCAAGAATCCTGTATCCATGTTCCTAAACAGATCCCAAAGGATACGTTGGCCAAGCTCCTTCCAGAGACTTGGATTACCAACTGCGAAAAGCTACATCAACATAACAAGCCTTTCCAATCCACGGACTCTGAGTTCGTCCGGAAAAAAAGATGGAATTATTTCCATCAAATTTGGCAAGGAAAAGAAGAAAGTCTTTCTATCCAAGGCCACATATTGCTCAAGAAAAGTTTCCTAAAGATAACTTCACTACAAAACAAGTTTAGCAATTTCTTGGGATAATCAATTATCTCAGGGATTTTGTCCCAAACATTGCAAAGCTCCTGATTCCTTTGCAATCCATGTTGAAGAAGAATCCCTACCTTAGGGAAAAAGGAGATTATGTAGAATCTCCTACCATTGCAAATACCATCAACAGGAAAAAGAATTCTTCAAACTGACGCCAGTGATGATTATTGGGCAGCCATCCTGTTCGAAGAAATTTATGGTAAGAGACACCTTTGTGCTCATAAAAGTGGAAAGTTTTCTCCAGCTGAAATGCATTACCATTCCACTTTCAAAGAAATCCTAGCAGTAAAAAATGGAATCAAAAAGTTTGAGTTTCCATCTCATTGGCCATCACTTCCTGGTAGAATTAGACATGGCATCTTTCCCTCAGATGACCAAGTTTAAACAAAAATAGATTCCAAATTCCCAATTGCTTTGATGGGCTGAATGGTTTTTCAAAATACTCTTTTGAAACCAAACATATTCTGGAAAAGAAGAATATGCTTCGACTTTTGTCAAGACCAAAAGTACCAATCGAAATCAACATGTACATTAAGAGGCCCGCTTTCCATATGCTCAATCATGGAGTGAAATACAAGATTGAGAAGATCAAAGATTTGCAAAGCTAGAAATATCCCCAGGAGATTATTCAGCAAATCCAGAATGACAGCCTTGCTGAGAACTTGGAGAATCTCATATGGCAATGCCACACAGATCTGTTCAGATTTAATGGAGGTTCAATTCTTTATCTTTTTGGGTTAAATTCGAATTATCCATTTATTCATCCTATCATCTGGAAGGAAGATGATTTCCCAGATCAACTCAAAACGTTATTATGGTACTTAACCGATAAGTAATTAATAGCCATTGAAATTCCAACCAGAAGATTCATTGCCAACCTCACCAGGATATTTTTACTCGAAAGAAATGTTGAGAAAGAAAGTGATAAGAATCTCTTAGACTTTCTTAATTGGTTCCACCATCCTACTCACTGGAAATATCTCTTGGAAAAAGAATTGAGAACCATGACTCCAAATCCGGAAGTCCATACCATCCTGTTTTTCCAACGTCCATGGTATTTTTTCACAAATAATGGCCACATCATCAATGCCCCACAGGAAATAGGAACCACATCCTATAAACCTCACTTGGACAACCGAGAAGCTCGGATTCACAAATCTTATCCAGGATCTGTTAGATCTTGTGAACACGAATACCGAGAACTCCAGAGAATCCTGTGCCAGGAAAACAAAACCATTCCCAAAAATGTTTGGAATAATGTACCCACTACATGGGATCATTATGACCTAGCACCAGAAGCTAAGGAAACACTCGGACAATACAGACAAGCTACATCGTCCCAAGAGCATGAAATGACAAGCAAAGATGACATTGTCCAATCCACTCAGGACCCTTATGCACGCTTTGGAGGTCCTTTGTCCCAGGATCCCTATGAACAGGGACCTTCGTAGGGATCTCCAAAGCGTGCATTTGGGTCTTGGGTGGATTGGACAATGTCATCTTCACTTGTCATTTCATGCTCTTGGGACGATGTAGCTTGTCTGTATTGTTCGAGTGCTTCCTTAGCTTCTGGTGCTAGGTCATAATGATCCCACGTAGTGGGTACATTATTCCAAACATTTTCGAGAATGGTTTTGTTTTCCTGGCACAGGATTCTCTGGAGTTCTCGGTATTCGTGTTCACAAGATCTAACAGATCATGGATAAGATTTGTGAATCCGAGCTTCTCGGCTGTCCAAGTGAAGTTTATAGGATGTGGTTCCTATTTCCTGTGGGGCATTGATGATGTGGCCATTATTTGTGAAAAAATACCATGGACGTTGGAAAAATAGGATGGTATGGACTTCAGGATTTGGAGTCATGGTTCTCAGTTCTTTTTCCAATAGATATTTCCAGTGAGTAGGATGGTGGAACCAATTAAGAAAGTCTAAGAGATTCTTATCACTTTCTTTCTCAACATTTCTTCCGAGTAAAAATATCCTGGCGAGGTTGGCAATGAATCTTTTGGTTGGAATTTCAATGGCTATTAAATACTTATTGGTTAAGTACCATAATAATGTTTTGAGTTGATCTGGGAAATCATCTTCCTTCCAGATGAGAGGATGAATAAATGGATAATTCGAATTTAACCCAAAAGGATAAAGAATCGAACCTCCATTAAATCTGAACAGATCTGTGTGGCATTGCCACATGAGATTCTCCAAGTTCTCAGAGAGGCTATCATTCTGGATTTACTGAATAATCTCCTGGGGATATTTCCAGCTTTGCAAATCTTTGATCTTCTCAATCTTGTATTTCACTCCATGATTGAGTATATGGAAAGCAAACCTCTTAATGTACATGTTGATTTCGGCTGGTGCTTTTGGTCTTGACAAAAAGTCAGCAAGCATATTCTTCTTTCCAGGAATATGTTTGGTTTCAAAAGAGTATTTCGAAAACCATTCAGCCCATCGAAGTAGTTGGGAATTTGGAATCTGTTTTTGTTTAAACTTGGTCATCTGAGGGAAAGATGCCATGTCTAATTCTACTAGAAAGTGATGGCCAATGAGATGAAACTCAAACTTTTTGATTCCATTTTTTACTACTAGGATTTCTTTAAAAGTGGAATGGTAATGCATTTCAGCTGGAGAAAACTTTCTACTTTTATGAGCACAAATGTGTCTCTTACCATCAATTTCTTCGAACAGGATGGCTGCCCAATATTCATCACCGGCGTCAGTTTGAAGAATTCTTTTTCCTGTTGATGGTATTTGTAATGGTGGGAGATTATGCATAATCTCCTTAAGCTCAGCGACTGCTTTGGTCTGAGTTTTTCCCCCAAGGTAGGGGATTCTTTTTCAGCATGGATTGCAAAGGAATCAGGAGCTTTGCAATGTTTGGGACAAAATCCCTGAGATAATTGATTATCCCAAGAAATTGCTGAACTTGTTTTGTAGTGAAGTTATCTTCAGAAAACTTCAATAATTCTTGAGCAATATGTGGCCCTGGGTAGTACGTACCTTTGTTGAGGTGCATACCAAGAAATTCAATCTCTGTTTGGGCAATATTCATTTTTCTTTGAGAAAGCATAATGCCATGCTTTTTGATGATTTCTGCAAATTGCTCAAGGAGTTGACAGTGTGATTGCTCGTTAGACTATAGAGCAGAATGTCGTCAATGTATATGGCTACACTTGACAAGATTGGTTGGAAAATTCGGCACATGGCATTTTGGAAAAGGGATGGTGCTACCTTTAAGCCAAAAGGAAGAACTTTCCACTGGAAATGCTGGTTTGGGATACAGAATCCTGTTTTGGATCTGTCTTCAGGATGGATGCCTAATTGCCAAAATCCGACTTTGAGGTCGAATTTGGAATAGATATGGGCCTTGGTTAGACCAGCAAAGAGAGAGTCTCTGGATGGTAAAGGGAATTTATCATCTTGGAGAAAAAGGTTGAGAGGTTGATAGTTGATTACCAGTCTCATTTTTCCCCTGTTTTGCTCAGCACGCTTATTGACATAAAAGGCTTCGCAGGCCCATTGAGAATCAAAGATTTCAATAAGGATTTGTTGCAAGAATTCTAAGCATTCCCTTTGAACTAATGCCAGATGTTCTGGCATCATTCCCATGTGACTCGCCTTGGTTGGATTTATATTTTCATTCTTCTTGAAAGGAAGGCGAACAAAGAACTCTGGATTTTTCCATAAATGATGAGAACACTTCTGAACAAATTCCGCATGGGATTCCGAACAAGATTCTAACAACTTTTGCATGATTGGATCTAATAGACTCATCTGAATGGAAAAAAGTCTCTAGATATTAACGAACTCAGAGAATTGATCTTTATACCTAAGACCTTTTCCAAGAATGATACGGAGCTGAGAGATTTGAGTTATGACGTCCCACCCAATTATCAAGTCTTTATTGGGGAGATTTGATCCAAAAATCTTTGTGGTTATGGAACACTGAGGAAAGAATTGGACGATTCCGGAGTGGTTCTAACATTTATGGAGAAAGTGTCTCCCTGACGGGGGGTGAAATATCGGACATAAGGAGTCCAATATTCTTCAGGAAGAACTTTGGTGTCTAGTATTGAACAACTTGCTCCGGTATCAATGAGAGCAATAACAGTGATTGGTTTGGCAAACTTTGAAGTGAGGATTTTTACAGGGAAATGGGGACAGTGAGTTTGACTTGAAAATATGTCAAGGCTTAGTTCTGGAGAGGTGGGGGATATGTGAAAGATGTCTTCAGACTCTGAGTCTGACTCAGTTTCACTGGAAGTTTACTAAGAGGGAATGACACAAAGAGTTTGTCCAGATGGTTCTTCATCAGCAGAGAATAAGGATTCAATATCATCATTTTCAAGAGAAATATCTGTTTCATTCTCAATGTGGTGAATTAGATGATTCTGACCTTTTCTCGTTTGAGGATAGTTTTTGGCAAAATGTCCTTTCTGGTTGCAGATGAAGCAACGGTTTGATTTCTTATGGCTTGTGCGATCTTTCCTTTTGCGTAGGTATCCCCATTTCTTCTTTTTCCGGAAGTTTTTGGGGCCATGTTTGGACTTCTTCATCCAGAACTTCTTGAAGTGTTTCTTCTTTCGAGAAAACTTACCACAAGTACCATCACAGTCTTGCTTTGAACACTTGATTTTTAACTTTTGGCGAGAGCAAGCTGTCTCGAGGGTTCTATCATCTGTGATGTAAGTACGGACCATCTAGGATAATTCTTTAGGGATGGAAGTCTGGAGAACATGTTTTAGATTTGGATCAGCTCCAATCTGATAGAAAAGCTGAAGCATTATTCGATAATGCTTATCAAGATATTTCTTTTGGAGGGAGCAACATTTCCTTTCAAAAAATTCTCTTCTTTTCATCTCTATGAGGTCAATGGGTTTTCCCACACATACATGATATAAGATGGTGATGGCATGGCTGAAATCAAGTGACATCAGAAAGTGAATTTGATCTTGTTCTGAAACTGATTTCCACCAAAGCTTGAGGCTTCCTGAGAACCTCATAACAAAGTTGTAAAGGACATCATTCATATCATGGTTGGTGATGGACTGAGTATTCAACCAAGTATGAAATTCTTCAAGTCTTTTAGGCCATTTGTGATAAGGAATATCGTCAATGGTGAAAAACTGTTTTGATGCCATGGACACATGTCTTCTGAGATTGTCTGTCTGAACATTTTCTGGTTCAGAATAGTTTGATTCCATCTCATAATCTGAAGGATCAGCCATGAATATTGATGAAGTGATTGGTTCAATAGGGAGGGAATCAATAGTAGGAATTGAGAAGGATGAAGAGGACGAAAGGGATACTAATTCTGATTCAGTATTAAAGATGCTAGGAGAATTTTGTTCAGCTGGGAACAAAATCGGATTTTCCGGAATGGCAGGATCAGACTGTTGGATATCAGGATTAGTTTCCTGAGTACCCAAATCCTTTAGAAAAGATTCTAATGGATTGGATAACATCATCTAATCTGGTTTTTCTCTTATAACAACCGAACTTGATTGTGTAGGCATCTTTTTTTTTCCTTTGTCTTTCTGTAATTTTTTGATACGATCTCGCAATTCTGCCATATTTGGTTCTTTTCTGAAAGAATCTGCTGAGATGGCGACAAAAATGGACGCCTGGGGTGGTGGAGGCACATACCCAGTTCTGACTGGAGTTGCAAGAGGATCAAAAGGTCTAAACCTTCCTTCTTCAAGGAGTTGAATTTGCCTCTTGAGTTTTTCTATCTCTGGCTTTGGGCTCTTTAGATGATGATACCCTAGATGTTGTCCTGATTCCAAGGCATTTAGCCTCTTCTGGAATTCAGAAACCATTTTCTTGGTGGTTTCATCATACTTTCGGAGATCTTGTTGCACATTTCCAATCTTGGAATCAATTGCCTTGAAGGCATTGTTTTGTGCTAACAGAATCTCTGATTGCCAATTTAGAACAGCTTCAGCAGCAAGAGTTCTTTTCTGTCTTCCATGCTCATCCACATCAGTGGGGGTAGCTATCTTAGGAACACGGCGATATTTGCCTTGTGGATCAATGAATTCTTCTGAGGCGGGAAACGAGAGTTTAAAACTTTCTCTGACAAGAGGGAGAAAATCAGTATCCAAGAACATAGCAATGGAAGAAGTGGGTGGTGTTTCTGCTGGGGCTTCGAGTGGGTAAGAATGCTTCTTAGCCCATTTTAATATTGGCTTATAAAACGGGGAGAGAGCTTGTTTTTTTATGAGGAGAAGATGGTGGGGGTGATCTTGGTGGATCTGGTGAAACTTGGGATGTAGTACTGTACTCTTGTGGTGGAGGTTGTGCATAAGAAACCATGAACTGGTATTTATCACACTCACCAAGAGTATCAACGGATGGATCTCCGTTTAAGTGCCTTTGGTACACCTTATCCTTTGGCCTTTTCCTTCAAGGTGGAGGTTTTGCAAAAGGATCTACCTCGTGGGGGGAATTTGTACAATAGGAACATTGGCAAAAAGGATCCCAAAAACAATGACCATAATTGTCTTTGTAGTAATGGACAAGATGTCCATCACTATTGAAGTGTTGAACAAGCTTTTTTAGATCTAGCTCGGAAATTGTCTGAGGAACACATGGTTCGATCATGAAAAGGGTCTGGAAGATAGAAGGACTTTCTTCCTTTTCCTTGCCAAATTTGATGGAAACAGTTCCATCTTTTTTCCAGACGAACTCAGAGTCCATGGATTGGAAAGGCTTGTTATGTTGATGTAGCTTTTCGTAGTTGGTAATCCAAGTCTTTGGAAGGAGCTTGGCCAACATATCCTTCGGGATCTGTCTAGGAACATGGATACAGGATGCCTGGTCATTCTGCATGGAGATAAACAAAGCATCTTCATTACCATTATTGAAGTTGAGATAAAGGGCATGGTTCTGCACTCGATAGACCATCTGGTAATGTAGTGTTGCAGCTACAGAGTCAGCAATTTGAGGAGCTCCAGTGAGCTGGACTTGAACTTTTAGAAAAGAGAGTAGTTGGGGGTTTGAAAGAGCGATGTTGAAGTTTGGATATAGAGTCACAAAGACTGTTCTGGCATTTAAAGTAGTTTGGACAGTACCGATGCAAGCATGCTGGTATTGTAAAAACCTGGTGTCCAACAATGTTATTCTTGCCATAACTGGTAAACCTTTACGACTATGAAAGGTGAGAGCAAGACGAACAACGCCATAATGGACATGAGTATATCCCTGTTTAGCCCATTGTCTGGGGAACTCTTGAGGGATTTGAAGAGTAACAAAGTACTCTTTTTCAGTGGCAGGAATGGGATGCTGGTCGAATTTGGAAGACTGGACGTACTCCTTTACTTGTTTTGGGGTTTGGTGAATAAGTTGACAGATGGAGCGGATAGGTGAAAATGATGAGTTGGATTTAGCAAAAGCGAAGTAAGGGTTCATGAGAGGAAGCTAAGTTTTAGAAATCTTGGTTTCATCACCAAGAGAGACTTCATAAAGATAATCCATCTTAGAAGCATTGGAAACACGAAATTCTAGAGGAGTTGAAGATGAAGGAGTAAGAGAAACGGGTGCTTCAAGAATTTCTGGTTTTGTAGACATGATGTAAGGAGATCTTCTTAGCACTGGATTCACCTACCAAGCACATGGAATTGATAATATTACAAATGAAACCATGGGTCGGCCGATGGCCTTTTGGAAAAGGGATGGTGCTACCTTTAAGCCAAAAGGAAGAACTTTCCACTGGAAATGCTGGTTTGGGATACAGAATCCTGTTTTGGATCTGTCTTCAGGATGGATGCCCAATTGCCAAAATCCGGCTTTGAGGTCAAATTTGGAATAGATATGGGCCTTGGTTAGACTAGCAAAGAGAGAGTCTCTAGATGGTAAAGGGAATTTATCATCTTGGAGAAAAAGGTTGAGAGGTTGATAGTTGATTACTAGTCTCATTTTTTCTCTGTTTTGCTCAGCACGCTTATTAACATAAAAGGCTTCGCAGGCCTATTAAGAATCTGAGATTTCAATAAGGCATTGTTGCAATAATTCTGAGCATTCCCTTTAAGCTAATGCCAGATGTTCGACTTCATTCCTATGTGACTCGCCTTGGTTGGATTTATATCTTCATTCTTCTTGAAAGGAAGGCGAACAAAGAACTCGGATTTTTCCATAAATGATAGGAACACTTCTGAGCAAATTCCGCATGGGATTCCGAACAAAATTCTTACAACTTTTGAATGATTGGATCTAATAAACTCATCTGAATGGAAAAAAGTCTCTAGTTATTGACGAACTCAGAGAATTGGTCTTTATACCTAAGACCTTTTCCAAGAATGATACGGAGCTGAGAGATTTGAGCCATGACATCCCACCCAATTATCAAGTCTTTATTGGGGAGATTTGATCCAAAAATCTTTGTGGTTATGGAACACTGAGGAAAGAACTAGACAGTTACCGGAGTAATTCTGACATTTGTGGAGAAAGTGTCTCCTGAAGCAGAATTGATATATCGGACATAAGGAGTCCAATATTCTTCAGGAAGAACTTTGATGTCTAGTATTGAGCAACTTGCTCCGGTATCAATGAGAGCAATAACAGTGATTGGTTTGGCAAACTTTGAAGTGAGGATTTTTACAGGGAAATGGGGATAGTGAGTTTGACTTGAAAATATGTCAAGGCTTGGTTCTAGAGAGGTGGGGGATATGTGAAAGATGTCTTCAGACTCTGAGTCTGACTCAGTTTCACTGGAAGTTTGGTAAGAGGGAATGACACAAAAAGTTTGTTCAGATGGTTCTTCATCAGTAGAGAATAAGGATTCAATATCATCATTTTCAAGAGAAATATCTGTTTCATTCTCAATATGGTGAATTAGATGATTCTAACCTTTTCTCGCTTGAGGATAGTTTTTGGCAAAATGTCCTTTCTGGTTGCAGATGAAGCAACGGTTTGATTTCTTATGGCCTGTGCGATCTTTCCTTTTGCGTAGGTATCGCCATTTCTTCTTTTTCCGGAAGTTTTTGGGGCCATGTTTGGACTTCTTCATCCATAACTTCTTGAAGTGTTTCTTCTTTTGAGAAAACTTACCACAAGTACCATCACAGTCTTGCTTTGAACACTTGATTTTTAACTTTTGGCGAGAGCAAGCTGTCTCGAGGGTTCTGTCATCTGTGATGTAAGTACGGACCATCTGGCGCTTTAAGCACAATTCTTCAAGGCATAGATGGATTTCTTGTTGTATTTCTCCCAGGGGAATATTTTGTATTCTCCTTTGTCTTCCAAAGAAAGATCTTTCGACCATATGGGATAATTCTTTAAGGATGGAAGTTAGGAGAACATGTTTCAGATTTGGATCAGCTCTAATCTGATAGAAAAGCCGAAGCATTATTCGATAATGCTTATCAAGATATTTCTTTTAGAGGGAGCAACATTTCCTTTCTAAAAATTCTCTTCTTTTCATCTCTATGAGGTCAGTGGGTTTTCCCACAAAGACATGATATAAGATGGTGATGGCATGGCTGAAATCAGGTGACATCAGAAAGTGAATTTGATCTTGTTCTGAAATTGATTTCCACCAAAGCTTGAGGCTTCCTAAGAACCTCGTAACAAAAATCGGCATATATCGGTTTAGGGAATTAATTTTAAATAAAAATTTCAAAAATAAAAAATGAAAATTTCAAAAAAATTATAAAATGATGGATAACATCAAATTAAGGCAAAAATGACATCTAGGAATTTTTTCTAATTTTAAAAGGTCATTTTCTTAATTTAATGATATTTTGGTATTTTATAACCATGTTTGCAAATAATCTATTTTGTGTATATTAAAATTATTTAGAGTAATTTTATGCATCTAGATTAATTTCATGCATATTTATATTTCCATTTCGCTCACGGGGTCCTGTCCCGGGGTGTGATAACAAAGCCATGTAATATTATTTGCCCGACTCATATCGGGTTTTCCTTTTCTGTATTTATTTTCAAGTCATTTTAATTTCTTGGATGTATACTTACGGCATCGTTTTTCATTAATTTGAGTGTAAATTTCTCTTCTAAATTAGGTTAGAATTAGTCTAGACATTAAAAAAAAAAAAACCTACAAAAACATTTGCATGGACGCTTAGTGGTTTCATAAAGATTATAATTGGTAATCAAGATTGTGTGACCATTTAGATAAACAACATTTCAAGTTAGTGGTACCGCAAGGGCGCTAATAGAAATATTAGTGTAAACAAGTCCCCATTCCTAAAAATCTTTGGTTGTGTAGGAATTAAGACAACACTCTCGTGTCTCGATTGGTTTCTAGCTGACCCCAATAGGTTGGTGGTGACTCCTAGAAATATGTAGGTTGTTAAGAACTAAAAAACAAAATCCAACATCACACGAGGTATGGGCTTGGGAGAGCCTGCGCCTAATTTAGGGCCATTGGTCTGCTTCTTTAGGCAAATACCCCTAAACTTTCTTCCTTTTCCCCCAGACGAAAAAAAGAAAAAAAAAAGAGGTCGTGACAACCCAAAAGAACAACGAACAAGATCCTACCGTGGGTTCGGCTCAGGAAGAGGGGTAACGTCAATGGGTCATTGGTCGGGTTTCAAGTATGTTTGTTGATATGTTTGTTGATGGAGAACACTCCCTCACTCTTAGTCTCTCACTCGGCTCTCTCCACTCATGACGTCCCCTGGTTTTTTCCACCCTCGGACTCACTCTGTCCCCCTTCTTTTATTGGATCAGACGACACCTCTGCCCGTACCCCAGTGAAGGTGGGCCTGCTACCAGCCGGATGTCTAGCCGACTGCTCCCATCGTGTCGCCCACCTACCCTCTCTGCTCCTCTTCTCCAACGTCCCCAATTGTGTGAGAGAGAGAGAGGAGGAAGAAGGTCGGGGGAAGGAGGCCAGTCAGGCCGAGGAAGAAATAGAAGGGATGGACCTGGCCCGAGTGGAAAGAGAAAAAAGGAAAAGGGCTGGGGCAAAGGCCCAGCCCCAAGCCCTTCTTTCTAAAAAAGTTAAATAATAATAATTTTTTTAAAAAAAATTATCTTAAATAAAGGAAGATAAATTAAAACTTAGTCAATGCAAATAATATTAATACCTGTGTGATGTGCTATTTATTAAAAATGGATAGGGTGGAGTTGATTCATAATTTTGACAAGCCACTGAAACATCTGTTTTTAATTGTGAATGTCATCGTAATATTAAATATTGATATGTTGTTGTTGTTGTTGTTGTTGTTGTTTTTTGTTTTTGTTTGTTTGTTTGTTTGTTTGTTTGTTTGTTTGTTTGTTTTTTTTTACAGACGTTTGTTTGTATGCAAGATGAATGAGACGAAAAGAATTGGGTTTGGGATATTAACTTGTTCTATACTGTCCTAGACGAGTCAATTACCAAAGAAAGTCCATCTAGAATCGAAAACACAGAGTCCGACGCTGCCCCCACATCCTACGCACGATGTCAAAATTCAGGCGTGACTTCGTTGCTACGCCCAAAATTCATTAAAAAAATAAATTTATTTTTTGGGTCTTTTTGGGTCTTTTTGGGCTATTGTTAAAATAGCATGTATGTTGTGAGGTACACGTTTTTAAAGGAGCGGACCCCACTACGATTTCTGATTATGTGCTATTTCTCTTTTGTGCCCAAAACATGTTGTTATTCTCATAGTAGATTGTGGGTCTATTTGTTAACTTCCACAATAGTGACTAATAATGATTGATACTAGTTTCGTTGTTCACAAGAACAAAAAAGGAACAATAAATCCATTTGGTAATTTTTTTGTTCCCGATAATATAGATTTAAAACAGAATCAAGAAGTAAAAAACAATTTGTTTCTTTATTCTAGAGAACAATTCCAGAATCAAGCTCAATTTTTTTTTTCTCTTTTCTTTTTTTCTTTTCTCCTTCTCTCTTCTTCTTACTCCTAGCCAGTCATCGACCACTGCCGGCCATCGCCGTCATTGTTGATGACCAACTGGGCGAGGTTCGACGAGCTTGTCGAAGGCTTGCCAAGCTAGGGCAAGGTTCGGTGAGCTCACTAGAGGATCACCTGGCCACCATGAGCCTTAGCCTCACAAATCTAGATGAGGCCAAGCCTCACTGATGGCGAGGCGAGCCTCCGACAAACTCGCCGGACCTCGCATAGCCAATTATCGGCCATTGCCCTGGTTGACAACCGGCCCAAAGAAGGAGGAAGAAGAAGAGAAAATAAAATTAAAAAAAGAGAGAGAGAGAAAAAAGAAAAATATAATAAAAGTATTAAAAAACCAAAAGAAACAAAAAAAAAATTAATAGTTCTACCAAATACATATCTATTTCGAGAATAAAATTTTTGGACAGTTACCAAACGCCTTCAAATGCTCAGAAATTGAATAAAAAAGAATAATTTTTGAACTAAAATTGTTTTCGGAAATAGAATGGTTATCAAATGCATTATAAGAATAGTCGCATAAGCATTTTTTTTTTTTTTAAATCTAGATCATGGATAGTAGACAACCTTGGATAGTCATAGCAATAACCAATGCAAATGGTGCCGGTTTTGGAACCCACCAAAAGCGTTTCGCCCTGCAATTGTGATTGTTGTGATAGCAAACAACAAATAGCGATGGAAAAGGGCTGCGAACAACGAATCTTGACGGTTAGGAAGGCAACACAAGAGATCAGCATCTTCATGTTGAACTAACAATGATGCAGCATCTTTATGTTGAACTAACAATGATGCTGGTAATTAATACGTAAACGACGCTTATTGATAGAAAATACTAGAGCATGAATAATTTACTTAATGCAATCACTACCCAACGGTTAAACAGAATCTGCTGTTGCTGCCAAAATGCGGAAAGTAAATATAACAAATGTCGAACACACAGGGAGTTAACTATCTCCTTCTCAAATTGTGCATAGAATAGTTACCAAATATTCTGACCATACAGGAAAAATAAGTTGAATCAATGAAGCTAACTTCATCCAGCTTCTAAATAAAAAGTAACAATAAACATCAAAGAAACGAAAACTAAAGAGCAACTTGACTGGCCCGACTTATTTTGAGAAAATAAAACATGTAGAGAAGGAGATGGAGTTCCTACTTTCACTCATCCACTTCAAAACAGAACACTGACTATAGAATGCACTTAGAGCTTACGGGGGTTTCTAGTAGGGAATAGAGCGAGGCAGCTGAGCACGATCGTCGTCCTCCTACACAGAGCGTATGAAGTGCCTTGAGTTATAGTTGAAGCAGGGCTCACCTGGACATAGAAAAATGTCCTGATTTGAGCAAAAGATCCATAGCACTATTCCCTCGAATACGTGTTTTTTTTTTTTTTTTGTCCTATATTTAGTGGGTCTAAAAGTTGACCATTTAAATAGAATGTGTTTGTGAACAGGCTAATTTCCAACAGCGAGACACTTGAATCATATAGGACAAAAAAATAATAATAACACGTATTCGAGGGAATAGTGCTATGGGTCTTTTGCTCAAATCAGGACATTTTTCTATGTCCAGGTGAGCCCTGCTTCAACTATAACTCAAGGCACTTCGTAAGCTCTGTGTAGGAGGACGACGATCGTGCTCAACTGCCTCGCTCTATTCCCTACCGGAAACCCCCGTAAGCTCTAAGTGCATTCTATAGTCAGTGTTCTGTTTTGAAGTGGATGAGTGAAAGTAGGAACTCCATCTCCTCCTCTACATGTTTACTTTTCTCAAAATAAGTCGGGCCAGTCAAGTTGCTCTTTAGTTTTCGTTTCTTTGATGTTTATTGTTACTTTTTATTTAGAAGCTGGGTGGAGCTAGCTTCATTGATTCAACTTATTTTTCCTGTATGGTCAGAATATTTGGTCACTATTCTATGCACAATTTGAGAAGGAGAGAGTTAACTCGCTGTGTGTTCGACATTTGTTATATTTACTTTCCTCATTTTGGCAGCAACATCAGATTCTGTTTAACCGTTGGGTAGTGATGCATTAAGTAAATTATTCATGCTCTAGTATTTTCTATCAATAAGCGTCATTTACGTATTAATTACCAGCATCATTGTTAGTTCAACATGAAGATGCTGCATTATTGGAGCTAGGCTTAGCTAGACATGGAAAAATTTCTTGACTTGAGCAAAAGACTCAAAATACTATTTCCTTGATAGGTGCTTTATTTATTTTATTTTAGCATCAAGTTTTGGAAAGATATTAGCCTCACAATATGTTGTTACAATGAGTTCAAACTTATCTTCACATTTGCTTCTAGTTGAAGCTAGCTTCATCAACCTGCACGTGGTCATTATTTTCAGGTGGCATCTCAAATTGTTGTTGCACGAAGAATTTGCACGAATCTTTGTGGTTGAACTTTGCTTTGACAGCAGTTGCTACTATTTCATGTCTTTTGTAATAAATGAAGCCTTATAAGGCAAGCATGTCCAGAGAACAAAAAAATATGTGGAATGCCTCTTCTGATAATCAAGAAATGAAGGAGTCATTAGAATATGATTATGAAGTGTTTTTGAGCTTTAGAGGACCATATACTCATACGGACATTGCTGATTACCTTTACATTAGCATGATTGATGTTGGAATTCGGGCATATAGGGACTATGAAGAGCTCTGCACTAGGGAAGAGATCAG
Organism: Eucalyptus grandis; assembly: GCF_016545825.1. Classification (NCBI taxonomy): domain Eukaryota; kingdom Viridiplantae; phylum Streptophyta; class Magnoliopsida; order Myrtales; family Myrtaceae; genus Eucalyptus; species Eucalyptus grandis. The sequence continues at coordinate 23,264,177 of NC_052616.1, forward strand.
TGGCCAGCTTCTCCAAGCAATTCAACACTCAAAGATCTCAATACCAATCTTTTCTAAAGGATATGCTGATAGTCCATGGTGCCTTAAGGACTTGGACAAGATGGTGGAGAGCAAGAACATAGGTGTCACGCCTCGAACCCCAAGCATGCGAACAACCCGCCATGGTCATGCAAATGCGACGTTCCCAGGACATGTTGCTGACCCAATTCATTATTAATGCACATGTAGAAGTGTACTATAGAACCCATGACAATGACATAACCGGATAGAAAAGCAAGAAGCAATTTCACAACTAATCACTTACATAAACCAACGGAGTTTACAAATAGAGGTTTACAACCAAAAGTCTACAAAAGGTCAGCATGTAAAAAAGGGACCATCCTACGACTTATAAGTCAAACACGATCTCCAATCCTTCAACTTCACCTTTGTAACTCCACAAGGCCAACCATAACGAACGGGCCTTTTCGTCCACTTGGGACCTGAAAAATGTAAGCCCACAACGAGGTGAGATATTGTCTCAGCAAGTTCACCCCTCTAAACCCCTATTAGAAAAAAATACACCCAAGGATGGCCTAGTCACACCACACAGAGGACTTACCTCGCCTCAGCTCCTTCCTGCAAGTTAGCACGATTTAAATTACTCAATCATGTTCATATCACTCAATCACAGATAGTAATAAGAACTTAAACAACTGGAATGCCAACAATCTCACTTCAAACAACTACAGGAGTTTGGATTATAAGACCAAACCGTTATGACACGTCCCATACCATGCCACACAATTTCGTCCCATAATCCGACGCATCAATAACACTCAGCATACGTTCCAATTGATATTCACTACCACACAAGGGCATAACCTACTCGGAGTTCGGCTATCTACTGACATTAATGCTAAGCATCGCCTCCCCACTTTGGAGCGTGGCTTCGTCACTACGTCAACGGCGTTCCGGAAGGAGTATAGACCCAGAATCAACTGCGACCTGAGCCCGTTGTAAGGGGCATCTCATATAGGGGTAAGTCCTGCTCAACAGCCCAAGATAATTTCCACATAATTATCACACGATCGATCCATACTCGACCCAAGACACTTTGCATTTCACTCAATGCTCCAATTTAAAATATTGATCCCGGCCTATTTTCTTCATATTAAAAAATATTTCAAAAATTATTCGTGTGTGTGGGGGCACGTTAATTTTGAACCAGAAAACCAATATCTCACCTTTTTCAAACCCCACTATTTAATACAATCCTTAAAATCCAATTTTGATGTCAAAACCCAACACCTGAGATTTTCTGAATAAAATCCCTATTTTCACAATCAACACTCAATTTGTAATATCCACTCATCAAATTCACAATCTGAATACATAACAGCGATCAGCATGAAATTATGAGAAAATAAGGTCCCGAAATAATTCTTAGGAATTTAATAAATAATTAAATTTATTCTGAAAATTAATTAAATAATATATTTTAATAATCTCGAACAATAATTTATTATTAAATTATTAAATAATCACGAAATATTTATTTAATCAAAAATAAATTCCTTTAAGTCACATTAAGACTTATATTAATATAAACGTCCACTTAGCCCTAAATTAAACACACTTTAAATTAATTAAACACCTTAATCTAATTCCCAACTAAATAAACTAATCTAACAACCTAAACTTACTTAACTTAAACTAAGAATACCCTAAGCATCATTAACCCTCTAATCAAGGTTTAGTGAGTTAAACTCACTCGATTAACGAACCAATCGGACCAAAATGATGGGGACATCGTGGGGATTGACTTTCCTCAAGGTGGGCCAAGTATTCGGGGTTAGGAAGGTGGCCAAAACGTGCCAAAACCGGGCTGAGATACTCACTCGGCGAGCTGCTGATCTTGGCCAGAAAAAGGAGGAATCAAGCTCGGGTTGAGGCGAGGATGGACCGGAGAGGGTTGAGGGGTTGAATTGGACCTTGGCGGGACCCATATGGTGGCCGAAGGTGGCTGATTCGCGGCCTGAGCTGGCTGAACAGCTGCCTGGAAGCGAGGACGAGCAAGGCGATGGCTGCTGGAGGATTGAGCGGAGGCGGAGCAAGGCTAGCTGGCGAGCAGGCAAGCTGGCGTGCGAGCAACACACACGGGTGGGCAGTGACCACGACCGTGACGGTGAGCGGGCGGAGGGGCGTCTAGTCAGGCGTGCGAGCGGGCTGGGCAAGCTGCTAGTCGCACCCTCTCTCTCCTCTCCCAAGTTCCAAAAAAAGCCCAAATTCAAGGAAGAAGATGATGTTGATAGCCAACCTTTTTGAGAGCAAATCCCCACCCTACACTTGTCACAATCCTCTTCACTTTGGCCCTAACTATGACCTCATGTGACATCACTTTCCATTAACTCAAATCCTCCACAACCTTCCTCCAATGGGTCCAATTGCTTCCTCCGCCATGGCACACGAATTTGAAAATCTCGTACATCACATTCTTCAATTATCTTCTAATTGAACCAAATTAAAGTCCAAAAAATTAATCAAATGTCACCACATTTCAATTCACATATTTACTTGACTATAGAACCATCTTGAGTCCCAAAAGCACGATCAAAAGCGGACCTACTAATTTCTCAAGCCAAATTAATCATACTTTGATTAATTTGCCGAAAAACTTGGTTTGCATAAAAAATCCTCCGAAGATGAGTTAATGATCCTAAAATGATTTGTGACACACTAGGACTTCCAATTTCTGAATTCGATCTCAATTTTATGGTTAATTTCACTCTGGCACGATATTAGCGCGTTCTAATCTACCGGGTAGCTTTTAGAAATTTTTATGCATTTGACCTGTGGTTGAACAATTCAAGCCACAATGTACATTTTTGACAAATTGGCGACTATCGGTTGTCAGAGTAATCTCAAGGTTTTAAATACGGACATAGGGTACTCAATCGACAGAAAAGTCGGTCTACTGGCGATCGACGAGAATTGTGCAATCTGGTGGAATCACCCACACTTGACACATGTCTATGTCGAGTCGATCTATCTTCGGTCTCTAATCGATTTTTAATTGTGCTGTATTGACCCTTGCAGATTAGCTCGGTCGAAAGGTCGCTTCCTAGTCAAATTATCAAGTCTAATGCATTAGAATCTTTTAATGGCTTCACATGATATACTAATTTTCACATGAGCGGCCAACTCAGGGAAAAGAACTATATACGTGGAGATGAAATGCTCGTCTCAATTTATTGAAAATAGAATTGGAAAATCGGGATGTCACAATAGGTGTCACACCTCGACCCTCGGGCACGCGTCCATCTCGGCTTGGTCGATTAAATAGCGATGTTCCAGGACGCATCGCCAACCCATTCATTTTAATACACATGCGGAAGTATATAAATAATCCTCGGATAACAAAACAATAGGATAGGAAAGTATGACCGTAAATTTTGAATTTGAAAAGCAATTACACTTATATACATGGCAAACCATAGTGCATATATATACAATGCGAACTACCAAGTTAGGTCCTACTCAACTACTTCAGAAAACAAAGTCTGCAGACAGGGGTGGGGGTTTCCAATCTACTCCGGGTCATCCTCCTCCACGATCTCTCCTGTCACGCCCCGAACCTCGAGCGCGCCAACATCCCACCATGGTCATGCAAATGCGACATTCCCAGATAGTGTCGCCGACCCCATTATTTTATCATTGCGTAAGCGGAACGTATTATAAAACCCCTGACAATAAAATACGGGATAGAAAAGAAGGAATCAAAATCACAACACAACACTTTCATGATTCAACATAATTACATACAGAGGTCTACAGCCAAAAGTCTACAAAAGACCAGCCTTAAAAAGGAACTGTCCTACGACCTACAAGTCGGACACGTCCTCCAATCCATATGACTTCACCTCTGCAACTCCTCAAGGTCAACCAAAGCTATCTGGTCGCTCCGTCCACCAGGGACCTGAAATTTTAATCCCACGATCGGGATGAGACAATGTCTCAGCAAGTTCAACCCCCTAAACCCCTATTAGAAAGAAAATACGCCCAATGGTGGCCTAGCCACGTCACACGAGAACTTACCTCGCCTCAATTCCTTCCCCGCAGTTAGCACAATTCGTATTACACGCTCGGTAGTAATAATAATTCAAACAATTGGAACGTCATCACTTTCATATAAATCACAGTCGCACTTAACACACATTCCAATTATTATTCACATACTTGGAAGTATGTGATTGCTTTGTAGAAGTAGACAATCATGTGGATAAAATTACAAGGATGATAGGTGCACACAACCTTGAAACAAAAATAGTTGGAATCCATGGTGTTGGTGGCATGGGAAAAACAACTCTTGCCAAAACAGTGTACAATCAACTTTCTATAGATTTGTCTTATTATTGTTTCCTTTCAAACATCCGAGAAAGAGAGATTACATGCTTGCAGAAGCAACTCGTATTGACCATCCTTAAAGGACAATGTTCTGATATCAAAAATATCACGGAAGGGAAAAAGGTAACTAAGCAAAGGTTACCCAATAAAAAAGTGCTTCTTCTACTTGATGACGCCAACAAAGCAAGTCAACTTGATGCACTCGTCCAGAAGTGTGAGTGGTTTGACAAGGGAAGCAAGAACATCATAACCACTATAGACCGGGGGATTCTCAAAGTGCCCACACCTAATGATTAGACTTGCAAGACTACACTTGTTGATGAGGGTATGAACTTACTGGCATGGATTTTGATCATTCTCTTAAACTCTTTAGCAAACATGCCTTTAGAAGACATAATCCCTTAGAGCAATACATCTCTCACTTTGAAAGAGCAATAAATATTTGTCACGGTCTTCCTTTAGTTTTTGAGGTGATGTTCTCTTTTATCTGGAGAAAGAGTAGAGAAGTGGGATGCCATATTAAAGGAGCTAGAAGAATCTCCTCTAGAGGATGTTGAAAAGAGGTTAACCAAAGAGAATATTTCTTGATGTTGCTTTCTTTCATTGGATATAATAAAAGAATTGTGATTCACATCTCGAAAGCTATAAATACAATCCTCATCTATCCCTTGGAATCCCTTAGAGAAGATAATCGACTATGGATGCATGATTTGTTAAGAGATATTGGAAGAAATTTTATACAACAAGGAAGTGATGAGAAACCGGAGAAGCAACAATGAGTGTGGACTCATGCGCAAGCATTCAAAGTTTTAGAGAAAATGTAGGTAAATCATACAACTTCAATCCTTCTTTGAAGAGAAGTTTGGTTTTCGTTCCTATAGCATTGATTAATTATTATATAGCACTTCCTGATGCGGTTTATCCATTGTTTTGAATGTTAGGAGAAGATTTAATTGTTTTCCCTTGAAGGACATCAACACGGTAAATCATGGTTTTTTCTAAGTTCCATTTTATGTTTTTATTTTGGTAGAGTGGAGGTGATGTTCATGGAATTGGAAGCTTTGAAGCTATATGTCTTGAGCTGACTAAACTATCTAGATACTCCTTAATGAAAGAATTCTTAGAAAGTCTTTCGAATTTAAGGTTCCTTCGATGGGACTTTAAGTTAGGCCCTCAACCCACATCAAGGTATATGTTTCCTCTAGGTAAGCTCTATATGAAAAATATTTGGAGGTCAAATTTTCTTGAAGACCAAAATTATTTTCAAGATGAATTTGGCCCATTTATCCTTCCAGAGTCAAGATTTCTCCTTCCAGAATTGAGATGGCTTTCATGGAATAACTTCCCTAGTGTTTTTAAAATGTCTCATATTTCCATGACGAAGCCAATTATCCTTGATTTCTCAAGGAGTGAAATCCGAGAAACATGGCATGGATGGAGCCACATAAAGGTACGATTATTCAGATAGAATAAATGCATTTTGTGGCAAGTTATCTTAATTTGGCCTGAAGAGCAATATGTTTTGTTTTTAGTTGGCTGAGAATTTGAAGGTCCTAAATCTGACTGGATGCGATTTTCATAGACATCCGGATTTGTCTTCTCATAAGAAGTTAGAGCAACTGATTCTCGAAGGATCTCAGTGTTTGACTGAAATTGATCGTCCATTGGTCACCTTAAGAACTTGGTCTTCTTAAACTTGAGGGACTGTAAAAATCTCAGAAGCTACCTAATGAGATGGGAGCACTGGAATCGTTGATGGAACTTCTTCTTGACTCTACATCTATACAAAATATTCCTGAATGGAGAAGGATGAAGAATCTGAAAATGCTCAGCTTGGTCGGATGAATATCATTGAATAAATTCAGTTTCGTTGATTGCTCAGCATCAGCAGTGAAGCTCTCATTAGTGGGTAACCATTTCAACTCATTAATTGAGTTAGATCTATCGAGCACTGGTATAAAGGAGTTACCATATTCAATTGGATATATGAAGAAATTGAAAGTGCTAAAGATATGGCGTTGCCGCCTCACAAAACTACCCAACACCATTGGAATGTTGGAGAAACTCAAAGAGCTAGAGGCAAGTGGGTAATATCCAACAGAATTGAAAGAAATTCTCAGTAATATTGGGAAGCTGCCAATGTTGAGAAAATTATTGTTAGAATCGGTGAAATTCCAGCAATGCCAAAGGCTTCCAGAAAGTCTGATTACTCTAACCATTGATGCATACTCAATAAAGACAATGCTGGAATTCTCAAACCTATTAAATTTGAGAAATTTGAAGTTGTGGGTAAGATTCCTGTGTCTTTTAAAACTTGAAGTAGATCCAAGTTTTTGGGGGATTGGAAGATTATCCATGCTTGAGGTCTTGGAATTGTATTGTCCTCATGTCCGCACCTTATCTTTTAATCTTGTTCTCCTTTCTAAGCTGAAGGAACTCCAAATCAGTTGCCTAAAATTGCAATGCCTACCAAGGCTTCTGACGAATTTGTCATACTTACATTTATAGGAATGCCACAGAATAAAAGTAACGAATGATATTTCCAATTTGAAAGCGTTGTCACGTTTGGAAATACATCATTGTTGGAAGCTAATAGAGATTGAGGGCCTTGAAGGTTTGGAGAGCCTGAGAACATTAGAGCTCGAGTCATTACAGTTGGTGAAGTTGCCTAATCTAACTAGCTTGAAGAAGCTCAAGAAAATTCGTTTGATGTATTGTACTGAGTTGGTTGAGATTCCAGAGTGTCTAGAATCATTGGAGAGACGGGATATTGGGAGATGTGACAAACTACAGAAGCCCCCAATCCATCAAGCTTCAAGAATCTGAAAGTTCCACTTCTAGGTAAAAGGAAACGGACTTGATTGCAATTTACAAACAATCATTTTCTTTTTGTAATGTTCACGTTTTTCTTTTGAATATTTCGGATTATATATGTATTGAGGCCCTTAATAAGTGTGTTCTCTCTGGCTTTGTGATGTGATTTTCGTTACTGAAAAATAAATCAATCTTGCTTTCTGGCAAAATGAAAGAGAATCTATTATTGATATAAATATATATCATCAAGTGAACACAATGAAAATGAATATATGTTTTATTTTTCGGATCACAGACTAAATAATTTTACTTCTTTTCTGGCAATCTAATCCTATTCAAATTTTATTTTTTCATCATCACCAATTCCATTGTGCCATAATTTGAGCTTGTCACAATTTTGTATTCTTCGCTTACGCTTGTTGACGAAAGACATCCAAGTAATAATTGGGTTAGGCTTTTCTTTAAAAAAGAAGAAGAAAGAATTGAACACAATTTTGAAACAATAGATTACTTTAATTGGTTATTGAAGTTTTATATAGGATTTTACATAAATGATAGCCCTTTCTTTTCTTTTCTATTTTTTTGAGCAGATATAGCCTTTTCTATCATGAGTGAAAAAATGTGGGGGAAGAAAGAATTGAACACAATTTTGAAACAATAGATTACTTTAATTGGTTATTGAAGTTTTATATAGGATTTTACATAAATGATAGCCCTTTCTTTTCTTTTCTATTTTTTGAGCAGATATAGCCTTTTCTATCATGAGTGAAAAAATGTGGGGGGAGAAGACCGGCTTCTAACGACGTTCGATGGGCATCACAATAAAAATCTCTCGTAGAATGTTTAATTTGAGTCATGATTACTCCACACCATTAGTGACTAAATGTTTGAGATTGGTGAGCAAGTTGTCTCAATCAAAAAGTTTATCCACACAAGATATGCTGTAGCTAAGCAAAAAAGCATGAATCTTTTAGAGATTTGTTCCCGATATGAATTGAACTAGTGATCTAATAGACGACAGTTACTCCTTTATCACTAGGCCCATCACCTCACTGGTAGTAGATAGTCTTTTTTCACATGATAAGTAAAAGTTTTCAAAATAAGAAACCGTCTACTAGTATGGGACAGCTCTTTGTAGATTAAAAAGAGATGCAATCGCATGGATCCAACTTTACATTTCTTCATTTTGTATTAACCTTTTTTTTTTTTAATGAATATCATGATATGTGGATCCTAACTCCTAAACTAAGGGCTTCGATCCCACTAACTTTTATACTTCACAAGTTTCACAAAATTAGAGATTGTAAAGCCTAAATATGTAACGAAAAACCTAACTATTAAGAGCAACGGACTAATTCAATATTACTATTGGGGGAGAAGGGGAAAAAGATGATGGAAGAAACTTAATCTTCCATCTAAGGCAAATTGGATGAAAAAATGAAAGAAGTGAATCTTTTGTCTTAGACAAATTTGAATAACATTTAAGATAAATAGAAAAATTTTAATCATTCACTAAATCAATTTTGGTTCATTTAGAATTGAAAGCCAGGTTAAACTTTTGTTTAGGAAAAAATTTTCCCAATAAAATCATCAGATCTAATGTCCGGACTAGGGAATGATATTGAAAATAATAAATTAAAAGCTTATTGATTTTTATGGTATACATAGCAATGATATTTTTCATTTCGAGTAACTTCATTATATTTGTCAGTATTTTTGTGACAAATCAAAGTACTGCTATCAACCATAAATTCACCTTATATCATTCCAATCAATAATAAATAAGGTCATGGATTCAAATCTATTTTCATGGCAGTCGTAGGTAGAAGGGATAGAAATAGTAGAGATCCCTAAACAATCACACAACGTTCAACTTGGTTCTTGAATTTCCGTGGTTCAATTTAGATCCTTAAATTTCATATCTTCTTATTTGAGTTAATTGTTCAGTTAAAAAGAAAATGAAAATATTGATGTGTACTCTTACATTAGTTCTACGTCAGAGTGGATTCGAGACAAATTAGTGGCTACATGTATTTTTCTTGTGGCATTTGAATAAAATATTTAGAAAAAAGAAAAAAAAAAGAAAAAGTAAAACCAATCCGAAGGCGAGAGTAAGAGATAAAAGGGGGACGTGGGGGCCTGTCCAAGCACCGATTGGGGGGTGAGAGCTCCTACCGGTCGTAGCCAGGGCTTTACGCGGCCCTTGGCCTGTAGCCTCACAGATTGCACAGCCCGGTGGAGCATCACCTCCTTCTCCCATTACTGCCCCGGCCTTGTCTCTGCTCTTTCTTTCTTTTTTTTTCTTTTTAATATTTGTTTTGCTTTTAACATTTTCTTATTTCTGAATTGGTTTTTTGATTTTTTTTTTTAATGCCACTTAAGATATCCGTCAGCATTTATCAGTAATAATTTCGTTCATAATTTCGATGAAAGGTCCAATTCGAACAAAAAATACTATATAGTTCAAGAATCTAACCGCGAAAAAAAGGAAAAGGGAAATACGCCGAAGTATTTGGAGTCAAAAGCCTGGTAAACAGAAAAACAGAGGGAGACAACGGGACCATGTCTCTGTCGGCCCTTCCCAGGACATTCTTGTTCCCTCCAGCTGCTCGCAGTCGCAAGCAGAGACGCTTCGTATTCTCGCCATCTCCTAATAAGGTCTCATCTCTCTCTCTCTCTCTCTATCTTCAGTTTCTTTATATTGCCAGTATTTTTGTCTGCCTTTGAACTGATGTACAAGTTCATGTGCCTCTTCCATGCAGTGTTGATTCTAGAAGATTGATTAATCTTTCTGATGGTGTTTTGCGATTGGTGGGCAATAATCATTTTTTTTTTTTGGTTGGTCATTATTATCATCTTCCGGTCTTTCTGGTTATGAATTTTCGAAACGAAGGTTTGGTTACTGAGATTTTCTGCTTCTTTCCCCTTTTCACTTTTTAACCACTCGTGAGTCTTGAAAAAACACAAAAGAACACTGCAAAGTCAGCTGATAATCTTGGGTTCAGATTTCTAACTTCGAACCCTCCAGACATGATTCTTTGACAATTTGACATGTTAGATGTGTTCTAGTTACATGTGTAAGAGAAGTTCGAATGGTTCGAGAATAATTATAATGTGCGAATCCTGTGTTAGGAAGTGTGATTCTGTCTATGGGAAGGATCCTCCTTGCAAAAATGGCTTTCTCGAGTCATTCTTGCACCCTAATCCAATTTAAATTACTGTTTTGCAGTGTGGCAATGTTCAGTCAGTACTTCGATTGGAGAAATTTTTGTTTTCTTTTTTGTTGTACTTAGGCTGTAGATGGCAATGTAATCCAGGCAGCCCTCAGTAAATAAATACTCATTGGCACATTTGGGATATGATGATGCCGATGTGAAACTATTGGTCACTTTCATCTAAGTATCCAAGATCGATTTGATCTCACGAAGAACCATATTACTAACCCTGCTACTTCTCTATAAAGTGAAGGTGTTCCGCTGCATGAATCATGGGGCCTTTCCTTGTTAGATTTTCTTCGGTTGGTTAACATCTGTCGGTACTACTTATGTTGTGTTTTCCATTTTCATCCTCTTAATGTTTTTCTTTTCCTCCGAGTCAATAAGGTTCAACTTAAACAGTGGGATCCTTCCCTCATAGTGTGTTAGTCCTCCGCTAATAAAAATTTTAACTGATCTTTCTTTCTTTCCTTTGGTACGCACTTGATCTGCTGTTTGAATCTGAGTATGATAATATTGCATGATAATGCCTTGACTTAATTGTAAAATGATGGAAGCAACTAATGTCCTTGTGACACACCGAACCACCTAGGGTTGCCACAGGCACCTGGCGTTACACCTAATTACATCTCTTAGCCGAAACGTCGTAAATCATAGACATTTTTTTTTTTAAACGGTCCCAGCACGACTCATTAGCGGAAGCAAAATAAAACATCACCATCTCTCCCCCTACCAACCATGATACAAATACACACCACTAATCATCATGATTTTATAGACAAGCCATCACACTTTATTTACATATATTTTCAAGATGGGACTTCTTTGGGTCGATACATCAAAAGGAAAAGCCAGGACTCAGCCACGTCCGGCCTAAAACCCCAAAAAGAACCCTCGACCCTCTACATCTCACGTGCACAACCCCCATCATCAGTGTCGGCTACTATCCCAAAAAAAAAAAAAAAAAAAAAAAACAGCTCCTACTCGTCACGCACGGGCCTCACACCCAATCCGGTGCATCAGGCGGTGGCGGTGGCAACATCCCTCTCATCACCCCGTTGCGACGAACGTGGACGGAGACGAACTTCTGGACAATCGAGCCCCCAGCTAGGCCTATGTCATACATGACAAAACAGCGCACTCGTATATACGTCAATCCAGGCACAGAAGGACAGCCGAACTCCTCGCACTCGACATCGGATGGTAGACCGTAAAATACACCCCGCGTGACGGCAGGGAGCGGCATGCTGCTAATTTGAAATGTTGGTCCCCAAAAGGGGTGAGTACAACCACTCAGCAGGTAAATGAATCCAATGACCACTCAATGCATCATACAAGTCATACATGCATTGCAGGCATTACTTACCTTGAAGCCATGCATAGACTATCATGCATCGTCATCACAATCATAACACATACATGCATACCATCATGTCACACTCATATAGTCGTCATCATGACATTATTATATTACCCATGTCATCCTCATCATATACATGACACCATCATACCATACACATGTCATCATCATAATGGCATCATCATATCACACATGTCATCATGCCTTATCATATATCATCATCATCATCATGCATATCATATCATGCCATGAGTGATCATCATCATATCACATCACACATCATCATCATGCATATCATCATGCCATATCATATATCATCATCATCATCATATACATGACATCATCATACCATGGGTTATCATCATCATATCACATCACACATCATCATCATGCATATCATCATGCCATGGGTGATCATCATCATATCACACCACACATCATCATCATGCATGGTTCAATTTCCACTTTTAACTTTCAAGTCGATCACCACATCACCCTTCCTCGGATCATCAATTTCATCTCATATTATACACTTGCATCCCATGCGAGAAAAACCTCCGACATTCAGCCATTCCAGGCCACCGGGCATCCGACCCCCCACATTCCGGGCATCTCGCATCCCAACTGGCATCACGAGGCATTCCTCTCGGGCAAAGACCTCCGACAAGGCTTCCGGCGTTTACACTCCCTGGCCGGGCATCCTGCACCCCAATCCTGGCATTGCGAGGCATTCCCCTCGGGCAAAGACCTCCGACAGGGCTTCCGGCACCCCCAACTTTCCGGCATCCCGAATCTCCTAGGGTCATCGGCAATGTATCTCTATACATTCCGGGCATCATCATCCACCACAACCATCTCCTCATTTAACATTATTCATGTTCACCAATTTCGGTCTTAATTTAGCATGGCATATGATGTATTGGAAATCAACAATCATGTTCAGCATTTGAATTCACACATGCATCTCAATGCATACATCAAGACCTCATCACACATACTATGTGGTGCAATTATTTATAAAATAAAATTCATGGAATTTATGCCAATTAAAATAATCCATTTATCATGCCCCTTTTTATATATTTTTTTATTTAAATTCCAGCTTGTACCATTTTCAAAAATATTAAATTTAATTATTTATATAATCTCAAAAGTCATAAAAATTAAGGCAAGTGATAAACAAGACAATAGGATGATGATTTCATGTAAAATACATGGCCAAATAAAATTTCACATAATTTCATAAATCACACAAAACAGCATATAATTTTCGGATGAAATCAGTATGCACAGTTTCCGAAGAAATTCGATTTAAATATCCATAAGACCTCCAAGAATTACTCAATTTTACAGAGTTATAGCCAAGAAATTAAAGAACATTTTTCATGAATACTTCCAAGTCAGATTATTTTTAGATTATTTTCTACAGTCTCACGAAGCTTCTGGATCCAACACCGAAACTTCCAGTACATGCTTCTCCGAAATACTGAGTTTTCACCTACCTATTCTTCTTCTTTTCCTCTGAAATCTGGATATGTTCTACATCAAGATTTTCTCTACAAGTTTAGTGGAGAGATCCAAGTCAAATATTCAAAGTATAGTCGTCATTTAGGTCCATGAAGTGTCGGGTGTCCTGTAATACCTCTCCAGAATTACCGTCTTCAAGATCTAGTCGATTTACTAGGTTATACTTGTTCATTTCACTTAAAATTTGAGTATGTTGTATTTTAAGATGTCCCCTACAACTTTCATGAAGAAATCGAAGAGAGATTCTTAGCACAAATCAACATGCAACCGCAAATCCATCAAAAGGTCAATGAAATATTTCCAGATCTGAGGTCTCCGTAGGATGAGAGTTTAACCCCTCAAATCTCCATAATTTTCCACCAAATTTTAGTATGTTGTATTTTAAGATGTTAGATACAACTTTCATGAAAATATTAAAGCCAAAATCGGACTCTAAACATGCATGCAAGCTCACACAACATTCTGACTCAAACTGTTCAAGCAAAAACAGCAACACCACTCAAGAACAAGCCATCCAAGCTTAAGTTTTCCTCTCCTAATCACCCAAAATTCGACATACATGTAACACACACACACATGCAAGAGCAGCTAGAGGACTCCAACTTGCCTCTAGACCGGACGGACGACGGCACACGGCGGCGATCACGGCGGCACACGGCGGACGGACGGTGACTCCTTCCTCTTCCTCTCGGCTTCTCCTCTCTCGGCCACTCTCTCCCTCTCTCTCGCACGGTATCTCTCTCTCCCTTGGCCGAATGGCTAACCGGCCATTCTCTCTCCTCTCTTCCCTTTTTATCTCCCCCAAACCTCATCATTTGCAATCATGAGATTGCCTTTCAATTGACCAATGCATGAGCTCCTTCTTGCCACTTGGCAAAGCTCATGCATGGGCTTGGGCTTGGGCCGGCCATTCTTGGGCCTCCCCTCTTGGTCGATGGCCACACCTCCTTGGGCCTCAATGGGCCGGTCGACAGCCCCACCGTGGGCTCCTATTGGGCCGACTAGCTTGGCCCACTAAAGCTTAGGCCAATGGGCCTAAGGCCCATCCTAATAAAATTTAAATTTTTCTTTTTTATAATTTCTTCTATGGATTTTAAATTTTAAATTCCACATGGCCAAAGTCTTGTGACATTTTATTTATAGGAATTTAATTCATAAGGTGCATGACCAAGCATAGATTATCATCATTAATCTATCTAATTTAGAATCTCATAAACACAAGCACAAATCACCTAATCTTAAAAAGAGACAAATGGCTAAAGCATAAACCATAGGTAATTTCATTACCTAATTAGAGGCTTTAACACACCTTATAACTTGACTTGAATTTTGGGATGCCACAGTCCTCTTTCTGATTTCTTCTTCAGCTTTCAATAGGAATGCTCATTCCTCAATTGAATAGGTCTCTGAATCTGGTGCTTTTGTTAAAAGCGCTTCTGGATTCTGTAATTTTATTTCCAGGGATCCAAATTCTCCTTTGCCTGCCGAATGTGGAAGATACCATCTTTATTTGTCGTTTGCCTGTTCCTGGTGCCTTGCATACTTGAAGATTAAAGGACTTGACAAGATCATTGGGCATATGGTAACGGGCATAGTAAAAGTGCTTTTATTTATCTCATGCTATTTTATTTGATCTGTTTTAGTTAATTTATTTCATGTCAGGTAGTCAAATCGAAGTGGGGGAGAACAAAAGATGGAGACACAATTATCGGATGGGTTTTCCCTGCTTCCAATGCTGAAGAACCTGGAGCAGAGCCTGACCCTATAAATGGAGCAGGAGGTGTGAGAGGACTTTACGAGTCCAATCTACTCTGGAAAATATTCAGTTCCTGTATGTGACATTTCTGTGAAGTGTTGTTCTATTTCTGTTAGTGCCATATGTGTTTTAAGATTGCAAGTTGCCAAAGCTCACAACAGATGTATTGTGCATTATGATAGGTTTTATGGGATAAGAAGCTGAAGACAATCGTGAACAATGAGAGCTCAGAGATCATTCGCATGCTTAATTCTGAGTTCAATGGTTTAGCTTAGATTCCCAGTCTTGACCTTTATCCTCCTCACTTGCAGCCCAGATAGACGAAGTTAATGGATGGATATACAACTGCATAAACAGTGATGTTTATAAGTGTGGGTTTGCTAAGCAGCAGGCGCCTTTTGAAGAGGTACTATCTTCACTACTGTGAATGGTCACTAATGTTATTTGTAAAAAATAGCAACTCTTATGCTGTTAAATTGTTCTCATTACAGTGGTAGAACATCCATCTTTTTTGACGTAGACAACATATAGACTAGCAAATGACATCGTGGACATAGACAAAATATAGACTAACAAATGACATCATGGACATACTTCCCCTCCTCTTCTGATGACATCCATAGGAATTTCATATATGTTCTGTGATAGAGTGATAATGTGGAAATGAATGAGGTGAAAAACAACTTGCTGAAGGTAATTCTCAGACGGCTACTTGAAAAATGTTATAAATGGTAGTAAACGTTGCATTGGACAATGGTTTCAACCTCTCTGCCCTAATTGATGAATGGAGTCGCAGATGATCTGTTCAATTTTTCTAGGACCCAAATGAGGCTACCCCTGTTCAAAAAAAAAAAAAAAAAAAAAAAAAAAACGAGGGTACCCCTTTTACCCCATACTTTATACTCTAGTTATGGATATATTGAGCAAAATGCCATGCTAATCTGGGTAGGCTACAAAGATTGGTTGTTGGAATGGGTTTGTGTATCTAATTATTCCATGTTACAGTGATCTTATCAACTTTTGCTGATAACAAAATGATCCTATGCACCTGAGACATCACCGATGTGTTGTATAGATCAGTTTTTCTTGCTCAGAGGCATATTTGGGGCTTAAAGTCAACCTTGCTGAAGATGAACTTATCTCTATGAGGGACCGCATGGATGATCAGATTCTTAATGCTTAATTGATCGAGCACCAAGGCTGGTAAACTTAAAACAATCCCTTGCGAGAGAGGGATTCTAACACCTCTCAAGCATTGAAAAGGTCTTGGGTAGTACGACAACTAAACCAAAAGTTCAATTAAAAATCAAGCATCCTAATCATTACAAAATTTGACCCAAAAAAAAATCATTACAAAAGAAACATCATTCGAGAATCTGTTTTTTTGTGAAGATAATTTTTCTTCTTTCTTTCCAAGACAGGTAAACCTCCTCAAATAATTCATTCTGATGGCAAATTGATTCGAATTCGGTGAAATTGGATTCCTTGGGTCTTTTATATCTCTTAACTTAATACACTTTCCTTATTGGACTTTTTGGACCTTTTTCCTTGTAATCTGTTTTCTAATTAAAAGATAAAATATCTGAAGAGCGCAATCTTAAACCAAGTTCTATATATGGGCTGCCCCCTCCTTGGTGCACTCGTGTGAGGGTTTACTTCTTTATGAAAAAAGAAAAAGAAAAAGGAAGAAACGTTCTAGTTGATTCCATTCCATTCTTGCAGGCTGGGGAGAAGTTATACAAAGCTCTGGCCAAAGGAAGAAACGTTCTAGTTGATTCCATTTAGCAATCAGCGCTTTATTTGTGGCAATATACTAACCAAGACGGATATCCGGTTGTTCGTCACAATCATAAGATTTGATGAGGTATGATTGATTCTCCAATGCACTCTTTTTTTCGATTTACTAATGCATACAATACAGTAGTTTCATCATTGAACAATAAATATCAGAACTTTCAGGATGCACCTATGAATCGTTTGGTTTGGATTGGGAAATATTTAGATTTTCTATCGACAAAAATAACCCTTTCTATTGAAGATAATATTGAAACACGAGATGAAAGTCGGAGGAAATCTTTCCATAACAAGCAGAACAGCTTCCTCACCTAGGAATTTTGCTGTTTCTGTTGATCAAGTTGACACGAGGCTATGGAGTATGTGGTTTCACAGTCAATGAACCAGTATTGAATAAAAGTAAGTACATATGCAGAAGTCACTGGTTGTGTTAGACGCTTAGAGAAAACCTTTCTATTTTGAGCAGAACAGTTTCCTTACCTGGGAATTTGTTGCTATTTGTCTGTTGGTCAAGTTGACATGATGCTTTGGACTATGTGGTTTTACAGTCGATGAACTAGTATTGAATAAAAGTAAGTACATGTGCTGAAGTCACTGTGGCAAAGTTTAGGTGGTGTAGCCGTGTCTCTTGGGGTCTCTGATTCTTGATGTATGTGAGAGCTATCAGCATGCTCTCTGCAATAATTCTATCATCTATAAGGCAGGCTTCATTTGATCTCTTTTTGCTGTTGAAGTGTGCTTGTGTTGGTCTTTCACACTGCAGAGACAAACGCCTTTTCCTTTCTTGTAGCTGGAAACTGGACCACTCTTACTAATATTGGAATAGGAGGGAGGGAGAGAGAGAGAGAGAGAGAGAGAGGAGAAGGGAAGGGGGGATCGTCTATTAGGGATGAGTATATTGGTCTATCTGAGTAGGGAAAGAGGCATGGATATATGATGGCATACACAATAGTGTTTATAAGTGTGGGTTTGCTAAGCAACAGGTGCCTTACGAAGAGGTACTATCTTCATGTTGATTCTGATTAAAGCAGCAAAGAAGCAGAAAAAACCAGAACTATAGATATCGAGGAAGAAAGATGAAAAAAACAAAGGAAACAGAGAGAACAGAGCATGGAAACTGTCTTCTGCAGTTCTAATGAAAAAGTCAAGTACAGAACACGACTTAAACCAAAAAAAAATAACTGCACACACACACACACACACGTTCAGCTTGTAACTGCACCTGAACAAGTGCTTAACTTCCTAAATAACACAACAACAACTGCATAACATAATTGACTAAGTGAGAAAAATAAACTAGAACAGTATAAAAAACAGAACAGAGAAACTTTAGTCTAAAAACAGCAAAGTACTGATACATCAAAAAACCAACAAACTCCTCCTTGGATCGGTAGCTACTGCATACCCAATTTTCTTTCTCAATGCTTCAAATCTTCCAGCTTGAAGTGGTTTAGTAAAAATATCAGCAAGTTGATCTTCAGATCTGCAATAAACCAGCATGACCTCACCATTTTGTTGCACCTCACGTAGAAAGAAGAACTTGACCTTGAAATGCTTAGTTTTGCCATGAAAACTGGGTTCGAGATATTGCAATTGCAGCTTGGTTATCCACATTGATCTTGATACATTCATTGAAGTTCAGCCAAAGATCTTTCGTTATCTTCTTCAGCCATAAGGCTTGATTTGCTGCTGCAGTAGCAACTATAAACTCTGCTTCAGCAATAGATTGAGCTACAATTTCTTGTTTTTTAGAACACCAAGTGAAACAAGCTGATCCTAAACTGAAACAACCACTGATGTACTCTTCATATCATCCATCGAGCCAGCCCAATCACTATCAGAATAACCTTGTAGATTGAATTCTTGACTCCTTCGAAACTTCACTCCAAAAAAACATGGTTCCTTTCAAATACCTTAAAATCCTTTTAGCTGCAATCAAATGAAGCTGACTTGGATCACTCATAAATCTGGACAGAACACTTACAGCAAATAGAATGTCCGGTCTGGTTGCCGTGAGGTACATGAGACAACCTATTAGACTTCGTACATCGAGACATCCACGCTTCGGTTCCATCACTCTTCGCAACTTCTCTTTGCTGCCATAGGTGTACCGACACTTCGACATTCTTCCATCTGAAACTTCTTCAAAATTTCCTTTAAGTACTTCCTCGACAAATGAAGATTTCATAAGGACTTTGCTTGATTTCCAGACCTAAGAAGTAAGCCATTTTTCCTAAGTCTGTCATCTCAAAACCAGCAAATAAGCCTTGCTTAACATTTTCTATCAGCTGAACATCATTTCCTGTTACCAAAAGATCATCCACATATAGAGACAGAACTACCACACTATGATTCACTTTCTTAATATAAAGAGTGAACTCACTCAAGCTCCTTTTAAAACCTAAATCCAGTAGATATCGATCAATTTTTCCATACCAGGCTCTTGGAGCTTGCTTCAGTCCATATAAAGCTTTGTGCAATTTGTATACACTCTCTTCTTGCCCTTTAACACAGAACCCTTCAGGTTGTTCAATAAAATTTCCTCTTCAAGCTCACCATTTAGAAATGCAGACTTGACATCAAGCTGAAAAATAGTCCAACCCTTCTCGGCTGCAATGAGCCTAACAAGAGTCTTACTTGTGTCCAGCCTTGCAACTGGAGCAAAAGTTTCAGAATAGTTTACTCCCCATACCCGAGCATAGCCTTTAACAACCAGCCTTGCTTTATACTTGTTAACAGAGCCATCGGGATTGAGTTTTTCCTAAAGACCCACTTAACTCCAATTACATTCTTATTTAATGGCCTGTCTACCAATTCCCAAGTCTGATTTTTTTGAATCATTTTCATCTCCTCCTGCATTGCTGCAAACCACTTATGATCTTCCTTGGCTTCAGCAAAATTTGATGGTTCGAGCACAGCCACATTACTCCTTTCATAGATCTCAGCAAGTGTCCTTGTGCCTCTTACAGGTTCATCATCTATACTTTCTTCCATTTCCCCTGTAATTTCATTAGTCTCCACATCGCTTTCAGGTTGTCTTTCAAAGTGCTTCAATTCGGTGTTCCTTCCATTTAACCAATTCCATTCATCTTCCTCTAAGAACATAACATCTCTGCTCACAGTAATCTTCCTTGTCTTTGGATAGAAAATTCTGTAAGCTTTTGATTGAGAGCTATATCCAACAAAAATTCCAATCTCAGCCTTTTTATCAAGCTTATCCCTTTTGACATCAGGAATATGAGTATAACACAAACTTCCAAAACCTTCAAATTTTTCACGAAGGTTTAGTGTCTTGCCAGCCCTCGAGAGGTGTTAGTTTCTCTAAAGCTTTTATAGGTAATCTATTTAAAAGAAATACAGCAGTGTTGGCTGCCTCAGCCCAAAAACTTTTAGGCAAATTCTTTCCCGCATCAAACATCCGGCCATCTCCATAATGCTTCTATTTTTCCTCTCACTAACCCCATTCTGTTGAGGTGAGTAAGGGGCTGTAAATTGCTGTACAATTCCAGCTTGCTCACAAATCAGTTTGAATTTGTTAGCTGTATACTCAGATCCATTGTCTGACCTGAGAGCTTTGATTCTCTTCCCACTTTGATTTTCAACTAATGCTTTAAACTTCATAAATACATCAGCTACTTCAGTCTTAGCTTGCAGAAAATAGATCCAGCTCATTCTAGTCGATCATCGTAAAAAGTAATAAAATACCTGCTTCCATTTAAAGAAGGTTCAGACATAGGTCCACACACATCAAAGTGAACTAATTCCAGCTTTTGATATGTCTTCGAGACTCCTCCTTTGAAGGGAAATCTGGTTTGTTTTCCAAGAAGGCAGGTTCTCGCATTGTGGAAGCTCTTCCTTCAAGTTTGGTAAATCATCTACCAGGCCATTTCTCTGCATAACCAGCATACTCCTCCTATGAACATGCCCCAATCTTTTGTGCCACAGCTCTATATTCTCTTCTGTACACTTCAAAGCCATCTGCTCCATCTCATTTGGCTTGAACACAAAACTTTATCCCTCATTTGAACTCTCAAGACTTCATTGCTGTCGGTATCTTTAATGAGACATTCCCTTCCTTCGAACTTCACTATATAGCCCTTCTCCACTAACCGACCAACACTTAACGATTCTCGTCAATGTTTGGCACAAAGAGGACATCCCCGATTAACTTCACCCCCGGTTTCCTTTAACAAAGAACTACACCTTTACCCTGAACTTCAATATGCTGTCCATTGCCAATTCGACTTTGGACTTTACTTGTTTTGTTTATGCTCTTGAATAGCTCTAAGTTGCCGTCATGTGATTAGTACAACCACTATCTATCAGCCATGTACTATTTTCGACTGAATATTCACCAGCTGAAGCAACAAATAAGTGCTCTTCATCAACTTCACTCACCGCCACTTGTGCTTCTCCCGTTTGCTTTGATAAGCTTTCCCTTTGCAAATAGCTTCCATATGACCCAACTTGTGGCATCTTCTCGCACCTCGCATCTGGCCTTTTCCAGCATCTAAAGGACTGATGGTTGGTTCCACCACAAGATCGACATGGCCTTTTATTATTTTTCCATTTGCTAGATCCACCAGCATTTCCTTCTTTTGGTAAAAATTTCGAATCAGCAACATTTCCCTTAAACTGAATCCATTTCTTCCCTTTGCCTCCATCATTTTTCTTTACTTTGGCTTGCAATGCCCCCTCAACATGATTTTCTCTCCTCATTAGTCTTCTTTGCTCCCGTGCACATAAAGCATTCAGCAACTCGCAAGTTTTATATCGCCCAAGTCCCTTGTGTTTTCCGGAGAAGCTATAGTAGCTTCAAATTTTTCTCGGAAGAGACACTAGGATCTTCCCGAACAAGCCTATCATCCCTCAAGTCGGTTCCCAAAACTCGATTTTATCGGCTATTCCCACTAGCCTATCTCGAGTATTCCTTCACTGACTCAGATTCCTTCATCTGTTGTCTCTCAAATTCTCTCAAGAGATTCAGCACCTTCATACCTCTTATCTTCTCATCTCCTTCATATTCTTCCTTCAAGAAATCCCATATGACCTTCGCAGAGTCACACTTCATAATTCTGGTGAAGATGGTAGGCGAGACAGCAAAGATACGTGCAAGATTTTGCCTTGGCTTTCCTTGTGGTTCTCTCTTTATGAAGCTTGATTTGATTCATGGTCGGATTATTTGGAAGTGGAGCAACTTCATAGTCATCCTCCACACTTCCCACCAGATCATGACCCTCCGAAATGCTTTCATTTTAACAGCCCATGCTTGATAATTCTCTCCAAGAAATACCGGAGAAGCCATCGCAGAAAAACCACTTGAACTGTCTCCATCACCCTCTAACCTCTTTGCACTACAATACTTGCTTCACTTCACAGTCCCTCAAGATCATTTGATGCTCGATACCACCGTTGATTCTGATTAAAGCAGCAAAGAAGCATAAAAACCAGAACTATAGATATCGAGGAAGAAAGATGAAAAAAACAGAGGAAACAGAGAGAACGAGCATGGAAACTGTCTTCTGCAGTTCTAATGAAAAAGTCAAGTACGAACACGACTTAAACCAAAAAAATAACTGCACACACACACACACACACACGTTCAGCTTGTAATTGCACCTGAACAAGTGCTTAACTTCCTAAATAACACAACAACAACTGCATAACATAATTGACTAAGTGAGAAAAATAAACTAGAACAAGATAAAAACAGAACAGAGAAACTTTAGTCTAAAAACAGCAAGATCTGATACATCAAAAAACCAACACTTCACAACTGTGAATTGTCACTAGTGTTATATGTAAAAGATTGCAACTAGTGTGCCTTTTAATTATTCTCGTTACAGTGGTAGAACATCCCTCTTGTTTGAGGTTGACAACATATAGACTAGCAAATGACAAGGTGGGACATACTTCCCCTACTCTTTAATGACATCCATAGGAACGTCAAATATGTTCTATGAAAGAGTGATAATGTGTAAATGAATGAGGTGAAAACAACTTGCTGAAGGTAATTCTCAGACGGCTACTTGAAAAATGTTATAAATGGTAGTAAACATTGCATTGGACAATGGTTTCAACCTCTCTGCCCTAATTGATGAATGGAGTCGCAGATGATCTGTTCAATTTTTCTGGGACCCAAACAAGGCTACCCCTTTTACCCCATACTTTTTACTCTAGTTATGGATGTATCAAGCAAAATGCCATGCTAATCCAGATAGGCTGCAAAGATTGTCTTTCAGAACAGGTTTGTGTTTCTAAATAATCCATGTTACAATGATTTTATCAACTTTTGCTGATAACAAAATGATCCTATGCAACTGAGACATCATCGATGCGATGTATAGATCAGTTTTTCTTGCTTAGAGGCATATTTGGGGCTTAAAGTCAACCTTGCTGAAGATGAACTTATCTCTCTGTGGGACCGCATGGATGATCAGATTCTGTTACATGATAAGGTACTACTATAACCACAAAACTCCCTTTGGGTTCACTTTTACGGTATTTACATGATTTATTTCGTGGTACTTTCTTATTGTATTGCCTAGTTATGGCATATCTCATATGAAGAGACTTCCTGATTGGGATAGCAGGTTCACCACCCTCAGACCTTTGATTAAGTGGTTGTATAGAGTAGTTATGATTCAAATCGAACATTTTGTGACAGGTATGATATCCTTATTGTAACGCCCAGATAAGTTTGCTAGCAACTGCTCACCCCTCTCTTGTCTTTTTCACTCTACTATTATGACTACAAAAGCACTCACAAGCTAAACCGTGGCAAATCATGTTCATTTAGTCCGTGGCTTGTAAAATTACACATTTATTCATTCTCATTGTAGTTTAAGAGGAGAAAGTGAGGAACAAAAAAAATGAACGCCTGCTATTTCAACACAAAAGAATAACTTTCTACATTCATGTGAAGTATCTGTAATAACTTTCTACGTTGAAGTATCCGACATTAACGAATTCTTGGAAAACAAGATCTGATGTTGATTCCTTGGTTTCAAAATTCCAAACTTCGAGATTCTTCAAGCTTGATGGATCAGGAAACTTTTGCAGATTTGAACAGTTGACAATGTGAAGTATCTCCAACGATTCTGGACCACCTAGAATCCCAAACAGGTTAGGACAATCATTTAAATGAATTTTCTTGAGCTTTTTCAAGTTAGTCAGATCAAGCAACTTCGCCAATGATGGAAGTGCCACAAGCTCTAATGTTCTTAGGTTCTCCAAACCTTCAAGGCCTCGAATCTCTGTTAGTTCATCACAACCAACAATGACCAAATCTGATAATACTTTTAAATTTGAAAGATCATTGGTTGTTTTCATTCTCTCGGCAAGACTTGATACTTAAGTATGACAAATTTGTCGGAAGCCTAGGTAGGCATTGCAAATGACAACGTTGGAGCTTGAGTTTCTTCAGTTGAGAAAGGAGAACGAGGTCGGAAGATAGGGTGGCGATATAAGGAGAAGACAACTTCAAGAACTCGAGCATCTGTAATGTTCCAATCCACCAAGCACTTGGAGCTGCTTCAAGTTTAGAAGGACCCTTGTGATTAAACAACAAAGTCAACCTCAAATTTCTCAAATTTATTAGGTTTGAGAAGTTTGGCAAAGTCTCCATCGAGGTTGTTTTACAACATAGATTGACTAGACTTTCTGGAAGTCGAGGCACCATCGAAATTCTGGGGCTACCCAATATCAAATTTTTTAGACGTCGTAGATTCCCAATATTATTGGGAATTTCTTTAAAAGTACCCCATGCCTCTAGCTCTTCGAGCTTCTCCAACATTCCAATGGTGCTAGATAGTTTTCTCAAGGGGCATCTCATCTTTAGAACTTTCAAATTCTTCATGTTCCCAGTTACATCAGGTAACTCCCGCATATTTGTACTTGATAGATTCAAGTAAATTAGGGAGTTGAAATTTTCAATCGACTTAAGCAGTTGAGTCAAGTGGCTATCCACTAATGAGAGGGTCGTTGCTGCAGCTGCGCAACCAACAAAACTAAACTTGTTCAGTAATGTACACTTGTCCAAGCTAAGAAATTCTAGTTTTTTCATCCTTCTCCATTCAGGGATCTCTTCAATAGCTATAGAGTCAAGAAGAAGTTCCCTCAAAGATTCTAGTGCCCCCATCTCGTTTGGTAGCTCTCGAAGATTATTACAATCCTTCAAGTTTAAGAAGACTAACTTCTTAAGCTGACTAATCGATGTATGAATTTGAACCAAATTCTCGCAACTTTCGAGGATTAGTCGCTCTAAAATCACATGGAAAGACAAGTTTGGGGTTTTACGCATCTTCATGCATCCGGTCAGATTTAGGACCTTCAAATTCTTAGCCAACTGAAAAGAAGACAACACGTTGGTCTTCAAAATAAATTAAGATTAGACGAAAAAAGAATTCACGCTGATTTTATTAAATTCATACCTTGACGTGGCTCCATCCATCCCATTTTTCGGTGACTCTACTCATTGACAGATCAAGGATTAGTAGCTTCCTCATGGAGAAATTGGTCAGCTTAAAAGCCGAGGAAAGTATCTCCATGAAAGCCATCTCAACTCCGGAAGGATAAGCTTGCTAAATGTGGTTTGAACAAAATTTGAGCACTGGTAAGTTAGAAAACCACTCACTTGAGTAAGGACAGACTTTGTGATTCCATCAAAGTCTTTGCTATCCACTTGAAGGAACCTTAGATTTGAAAGACTTGCCAGGCATTCTTTAATCAAGGAGTATTGAGATATTTCATCAAGCTTGAGACATATTGCTTCGATACTTCCAATTCCATGAACTCCTCCCATCTGTCAAAATAGAAATAGAAAATGAAAGTTATAATACGATTTACCGTGTTGATCTTCTTCAAGGGGAAAACAATTATATCTTTTCTCATGTTGTTGAAAACAATCGATAAACCATGCACAAGAAATAAATCAACTTTGATATAAACAAAATCAAACTGAATGTCCTATGATTAATCTCCTTAAAAAGGAATGAAGCTATATGATTTTACCTGCATTTTCTCCAAAATTTCCAATGCTTGTGCATGAGTCCACACCCATCGTTGCTTCTCTGGTTGCCAACCACTTTCTTGTTGTATAAGATTTCTTCAAATATCTCTTAACCAATCATGCATCCACAATTGATTATCTTCTCTAATCTTTATCAAAGATCTTTGCTGGAGGGTGTTAAGAGATTGTTGAGGAAGAAACTTACAGTTTTCTCACATGTAAATCACAATTCTTTTATCAATCCCAATGAAAAAACAAGCAACGTCAAAGAATATCTTTCTTTGGTCTTCATTTAAAGCCTTAATGCTGATCATCAACTTCTTTTGAACATCCTGATGAGGAAATTCTTCTAACTCCTTTAATGTGGCATCCCACTCCTCTATGCATTTTCCAGATAAAAGAGAACCTATAACCTCAAGAGCTAAAGGAAGACCACTACAAATATTTACAGCTCTTTTCGAGTGAAAGATGTATTGTTCTATGGGATAATCTCTTCTAAAGGCATGCTTACTAAAAAGTTGAAGAGAGTGATCAAAATCCATGCTAGTAAGTTCGTAAGTCCAATCAACAAGTGTAGGCACATTGAGAATTCCTCGATCTCTAGTCGTAATGATAATCTTGCTCCCCTTGCCAAACCACTCACGCTTTTGCACGAGCGCATCAAGTTGACTTGCTTCGTCAACGTCATCAAGCAGAATAAGCACTATTTTAGAGCATAACCTTTCCTTAATCACCTTTTTTCCTTCCACGATATTGTTGA
Organism: Eucalyptus grandis; assembly: GCF_016545825.1. NCBI lineage: Eukaryota > Viridiplantae > Streptophyta > Magnoliopsida > Myrtales > Myrtaceae > Eucalyptus > Eucalyptus grandis. Next base: position 23,290,799 of record NC_052616.1, read on the forward strand.
TATCGGGCCATCTTTTTCTTCAAGATGTTTGATATGAGCTGATTTTGCAAGCGTGTAATCTCTGTTTCTCGAATGTTAGAAAGGAAGCAACAATTAGAAAAATCATAAGAAAGTTGATTGTACACTATTTGGGCAAGAGTCGTCTTTCCCATGCCACCAATACCGTGGATTCCGACGATCTTTGTTTCATGATTGTGTGTACATATCATCCTCATAATTTTATCCACATGATTGTTCACTTCGACTAAGCAATCAGATACTTCCAAGTAGGCAGTTTTCAACTTAGTCAAAACATTATTGACAACTTCTTTCACAAATTCACCTTTACCTCTGAAAATATTGGAGGAAAAAGCATCAAGACATTAAGTTTAGCTGAAAAATAATGCATCTAGAACAACTAGACCGTCCATGATATAATCAAATACCTGTTTGGCATGCTTTGGAAGTCCCATCCCTTTAGTGCTCCAACCTCATTGAGAGCAGCCTTCCAATTGTCGATAGTCTCATCATCGAACCGCTTCTTGTTTGCATGAGAAACAATGGCATTGCCGTAGTGATTAGTCTGGTATTTTACCTCAGATGGTGCGACATTGTAGAAAATGGGCATGATCTTATGTGTTCTTGTGTTCTTGCTCTCCACCATGTTGACCAACTCCCTAAGGCACCATGTACTGTCTGCGTATCCTTTGGAAAAGATTGGTATTGAGATCTTTGACTGCTCAATTGCTTGGAGAAGCTGGCCTCTAATCTCTTCACCCATGCGGAGCTCTTCATCATCTATATATGCCCGAATTCCAGCATCAATCATGCTGGTGTGAAGGTAATCGGTAATATCATTACGGGTATCTGGTCCTCTGAAGCTCAAAAATACTTCGTAATCATATCCTGATAATTTCTCCAGTTCTTGATTATTAGAAGAGGCATTCAACATGTTTAATTGGTCTCTCTGTACACAATCTCCTTATAAGGCTGCATTTAGTACAAAAGACAGAAGACCAGTACCAATTACTGTCGATGCAAAGTTCAACCACAAAGGTTGGTGCAATTTGTCTGTGCAACAAGGATTTGAAATGCTACCCGAAAAAATGATGACTACATGCATGATGATGAGGCTAATTTCTATTCGAAGCAAAAGTAGAGATAAGTTCAAAGTCACTATAACAGGGTACGGTGTGGCTGATTTATATCAGATTCAAATGTAGAGATCTACTCTAAGTAATTATAATGAAACCCCATCAACAGATACATATGTTTTTTCATGGCAAAGTTTAAGACACTATAGCAACGAAAGTTTGATTCGTCTAAAACTCGTAGGAAGGAAATTGAGAAGAATGCTCAATTACAGGTTATGGTTCACAAGTCACTTTTCTTGTGTTGTTGCCTAGGCAGATCTGTGTGGAAATTTTCTAGGGAGATAATGACTGTCAATCTTAACTATGTAGAGTTTTCCATTTGCGGTTAACATTTGTCTTATATTCCCTATTAGTTTGTTATGCCATGAAAGATTGTCTTTATGCAAAGCTACTTTTTGGCGGCTATCTTAGCTTCTCTCTTTAGGCTCATTTATGTATGATCGACAAATTCCGGAAATTTACCGCTGAATATAACGTGAAAGTTTTGTAATCAAGGGTGTTCAATTCAATGAATTGTAGCTATTTTTAGTGGAGTGAAATCTACTGATAGATTAGACCCCCCAAAAAAGTAAAAATCTACCGATGGCCGCTAAAAGGTGGCCGGTGTGTTAGTACTATGATGGAAAATTGGTTATATTTCGGTTAAAGCTATTAATTGCAAAAAAGGGAAAAAAAGGTTAAAAAAATTATAGTGCATTGACGAGTGAAATCAAGTATCACTTAATTACTAACGCTAGAGAAGTAAACCAATCATTTGTGAATCCCTGACTATTATATCCCCTTCTGAAGAAGAGATGTTGTTGTGCGAATTCCTCTTGAGCAATGCTAGACTCTGATAGACTCAATAACGCAATTACATACAGAGTCAACAGCTTTGACGTAGCTCAAATTAGCTCATGAAATATTAAAGAAGATTTGAAAGTGTAGTTGAAGCTGCGAAAATTTGAAGGAATCGAAGCATGTGAAAGTTTACAAATAGACGGGATAAATCAGATCCATTATTTTCTCCTATTCTTTTCCCTAGTGACTAGCAAAAGCTCTTCCTTTTCACTCCAACGCAACCAATCCCAAACATAAGGAGACACAGTCAAAGTTATCAAGGAGTTGTGGATGAATATGTGATGAATATAAAAGCCATAGCTGGTGTACAGAAGAATGTGTGCATCAAAATCAAATGTTATTCTGGCCTCTTCTACTTTTCTCTCTCGTGTGCTTAAGTTTTAAGGCCGTGTACTTCTGTTGTGATAATTCTTTTTTCTTGAATTGCTTATGTACCCCCAACTATAAACAAGAATTGAGCAGAATGAAATCAACTAATCCTACCCAACGTAAATCAAGATTTAAGGCGTTAAACTACTTTACAGGTAGCGAGAATCAATCACTGATTACACTAAAGATCTGATCTTAAACTTTATAAAACAATAAACCGATGCAAGCATGGCGAAAAACTGGAGCGAAATTACCAGAAGTAGTGGTGATAGTGAAGGACAGAATTTGACAGTGGCGAGCCTGAATAAGATGGAGGCAACGACTAAGAAACAATGACGAAGTGGATCTTGAGTGAAGAAAATGATACTTGAGTGCTGCCTGCACTTATTTTTGTTGCCCATCAAATGGAGAAAGAAGAGATGGAACATCCCTTTCCTATGTGGACCCGACAAGGAAATGTGGGAAATGATACCCCTTTCTTGCTCTCACACAAGAAAATCGTTCTTTTGACTTTTCTTGCTTGTGTAAATTTCTCATCGCTTATGGTCCATACCCCACGTTCACGCTCACTCAACCCAAAGAGTCAAAGACTATCAACACGGCTAAGAAAAAGAGGTGAAAGGGAAAGGAAGACGACACGCTTAGATAAAATTACAGAAAAAGAAAAGAAAAAAGAAAATGGACAGACCATCAGCAAAATTAAAAATACAATAAAGGGGGGCCCTATAGTTGATTTTTCCCTTTGCTTTTCAATGCATATCTTCATGGTTGCCTTGTCACCATTCATGCTTCAAATTGAATTGGTGATTAGTCAAGGAGTATATCCACGTAGAGCGGCTTTTTTCAGATGGTGTGAAAGGATATGCAAAGGGATATAAGAATCTACACGACAAGAAAGAAAACAAAGAAAGCCAATTATTATTGGATGTTGTATCCAAAGATGGAAACTCTGGGGGAGTGTGAAACGTCAATAAATTACCAATTCCGTCCACGAATCTTAGATTACAAGCAGAAAGACATTTAGGTAGACCATTCATGTTGAATTAAATTTAAAATCTCCATAAAAAAATTCACATTTCCTACAATTATTGTTTCGCGCTTAAACATGATAGTAATAGAGCGAGTATCATTGCTAACAAGCAATCAGTATGATCACTACCCACAAATTAAGCGGCAAGCTTGATAATAAAAAAGCATTTCTAAACTTGACACAACATATTGTTAAACTATTGTTGTTAATAGTGTATACACAATTACCAAAAAAGTTATAAACCTATTGTACAAATGCTAATTTGGTTATAGACCTTTCAATATAAATAATTTATAAATAATTTAGTCCTAAAATTTTCAATTGATTGAAAGGTTAAATTGGTAAATCATAAAAAAATTTAGGACTAGATTAGCACAATGATTTATGACTAAATTGGTAAATTGACAAAAAGTTTAAGACTAAATTAACAATATTAAAAAATTTAGGATGAATTTGCACAAGTATAATAGATTAATGACTTTTTTTTTTTTGTAATTTTCCTAAATCCATTAATGCAATATTTTATTTTTTTTTACACAAGGAAGAAGTTTTAAGTACTGTCGCAAGCTACCTTTTTCATCCAGAGGGGAAAAGAAATACATAAGTTTAGAGGTATTGTCTAATTTAGGCCAACAACCCTTGATTAGACCCAAGTTATTCCAAACCCATACTTCGTGGGACGTTAGATTTCATTTATTAAGTTTTAACAACCTAAATATTTCTAGGGGTCACCACTAGTTTATTGGGATCAACTAGAAACTAATTAAGACGCAAGAGTGTCACTATAATTCCTACGCATTCAAAGATTTTAGAGTCGGGGATTTGATTACACTAAGCGCCCTTTCACTACCTCTAATTGTGAAGCTTGTTAGTTAAGTAGTCACACGATCTTCATTGCCAATTATAGTCCTAAAGGCAACAAAGTTGCTAAATGATCATGTGAGCATTTTTGTAGGAGTCGTTTTCATCAAAGCCTAAACTAATCCTAATCTAATCTAAGAAAGCGATAAACATCCAATTTATTGAAAGATAGTGCATTATGTAAAAACCCGAGTATCAAAATGACTTTAAAGTAAACACGGAAAAGAAAACCCGATAAAAGTTGGGCAAAGAATATATATGGCCATGTTATAAGTCCATTTGGACTAAGCTACATATATACTAATCGAGTGAAACCAAGCCACATATAATGCTAAGACTTAAAAATTTAATGAAGACCTATTTCAAAGCATTTTCTATTTTTTTTAATTTTTCAATTTTTTCGAATTTTTATTTTAAAAAATATATAAAAAACAGTTTTAATTCCAGAATTAGGGACGCGGGCTGCGACTGGTCTTACGAATCTGGCCCCGTGGACTCAATTAGGGCCTCTTGCATCAAGCCCTCTGAAATTCTCTAGCCCATTTCACTAAAATAAACCCAGCCCTTACTTAAAAAACTCCATTCTTTCAAAGCTATTCCGGGTTCAACTTGAAAAAATACCTAGACTAGATCAAGCCCAGCTCAACTTCAACAAGAGAAACATGAACTCACATCGACTTTCATTTCCTCCTCTGCACGCCAGATGGTCTGTCTTCTCCGAATAATTACAGCCACCCAGAAGCTCCAATATCCCAGATCAATTTCAGAATAAAGCAAGTTTAACAACAACGCCCTTGTTATCTCGTTTTAAACCAAGAATAATACACTTCATCACCAAGCAGTTCTTCCACCATCAACGAATAATATCACCATCGCCGTTGCCAGACCATCACCACCGGACTGCCTTTCGCAGCCACAACGCAAGGAACGCAAGACAAAGTAACCAAAATGGTGGTGTAGAAAAGCATTTGATCATAGGAATGACTTGAAGATTGATAAATGCTCTCGGATGACTTAAGGAAACCAAACTAACTTCACTTGTACAGTTTTCGTGAACATTTTGTCAAACAAGTTATGTGCGACCGGCTGGAACAAACGAAACTATCTAAAGACGAGATTCAAGGGTTGACTCTGACAAAGCATCAAACCAAGACGAGATCAGCGAGTAAAACATCTCATCCCAGCCCAAAACTCATGTTAACATAGAGAGCTACATCTAGGCTTCAACTTCAATGAGTACCGAACGGGGCCAAAGAGGTACGTAGGAACGAGCATTTAATAGCGGAGACCCCTACCCCGCTCGGAGACGGCGGTTATAGGGTGAGCTTGAGACTAGCCGAGCTATGGCTGACCGCATTGTGATGTCCCTGAGTCGAGATCCTGGGCGAAGGAAGTTCGGACCAAAAAGACACTCACCGGAGATGCGCATACCAGGAAAGCGAGGTTGGGAAGATGAGGATAACGGCCAAGGCGAGGTCGGGATGACGAGGATAACGGCCAAGGGTCGTCGAACGGGACTCAGGCATCGCCGAGGGGGCGACTGAGGAACTCTTTTTCTCTCTACCGAATTCTCTCTATCTCTGAACCCCAAACCACCTCTGAGGAACTCTTTTTCTCCCTACCAAATTCTCTCAATCTCCAACCCCAAAAACACCTCCATGGTTCTACTCTCCAAAAACTCCAAATCATTCTCTTAAAACTCTTCTTTTTCATCATAAATGATTGCTTACCCCAAAATGACTTGACCTAGTAGGGAAATCCCAATGAATTAGGTATTTCAATACAATCAAATAGAAAGCGTCAAGGGCGCCATATTATAGGACTATACGATTAAATAAGTCCTCTATCTATTGCGGGTCAAGGACTCCTCATTCCCCTTCTTCAAACTCCAATTTGTATTTTTCATAGAGAAATTTTTGATCAACAATAGAACAAGATCCATTTTGCATCATATCTAAGAGATTCATTGATTTGGGCCAAAGAAGTAATGTCACTCGATAATTATCAAACTGTCCCGACCACCAACTCCAATTGGACACTCCATCATTACCGGAACTAAGGACCAAGTCATTTCCGAAATCAAGGACCAAACCAAAGAAGGCTAAAACCGAGGATCAACCAAGGATCGAACCAAAGAAGGCCAAAATTGAGTATAGACCAAAGGGATCGATCAGTCTAGTTCCCGAGCAATCCAATGGAATGAACCGCTCATGCTAAGAATATTCAAAATAGACTTAAGAGAGCAATATCTTCTTCTCCATTAAGACTTTCACTTAGTTTTAACCAAAAGGCCAAAAACGGTATGCTTATTGAGGCTACTTGGCTTGGTTTTTATAAGCAATCTCTCAAATGCACTTTGAGTAATCGTTCAATGTGGGATTCTTGGTGACTTGGAGCAGTCACTTGCGTGAGAGGTAACGAGAGATGGGGGGGAGAGAGAGGGAAGGAGGGAAGGAGGGATGGAGGGAGAGGCTTAGTCTCATATTGAGCATGTAGTAGAGACTAACAAGCCGTTGGTCTTTATAAATAACGACGGATAAGTAGGCGATTTTTTTAGTCTCTTGGCCAATGTCCTTTGCTCTATTGGATTTATAACAGCATTGAGAAGGGCTTTCAATGCTATTATAAATTCAATATTCAAAATTAAAATATGTTTTGAGGAAGTAAATTGAAGTTTAAAAAAAAAAAAAATGAGAAGTTGGTCTAATCCGGGTGGTTGGTTCTATCTTTGGAACATGGAACCACACTGATCGGTTTGGTATGGGAATTGGGCAATTCCTTTGCTCAACCCTAGTATTAGCAACCTTCACTATACCAAAAGGTGTGAGGAAAAGAAGGAAGGAGGAGGAGAGAGACGGGCCTGGAAGAGAAAGGGAAATGGGCTGGACGGGCCCACGTAGAGAAAAAGAAAAGGAAGAATAAAAGAGAGACGTTGGATCAGCTTGCACTCGGCCCGGTCTTGCTTTTCCCTTTTATCTTTTTTTTAAATTAATAATTACTATTATTCACTTTTTTTTTTTTTTTACTTTTAATAAATTTTTAATTTTTTTTAAGCAATTATGATGGAACATACTCCGGCCGCAGTGATCACTTGGGAATTTCTGGGAACTGAAATTGAGATTTGTTGATGCGTTTTGATTTGACAAGACTCAGCTAGCTCTTATTTTTAATAAATAATTAGAATATGAAGCTCAACATCGAAGTTGATTTTTGCTCTGAAACACTAAGAGCTGAAATTGAGCTCGAGAGTTCAATGGCTAGCCGACGATAGCTTTGCAAGTGAGTCCACCGAGCGGCGTGTGCTCCGCCCACCAGATCAACGCACACGCCTCATACGATCTCGAATTAAACTCCAGATAATCGCAGGCCACCTCATCGGCGACATCTTTGTCTTCTTCCTCGTCGCAAAAGATAGTCAATGGCCTATGGTGTCTCTTCTCATCGCCCAACGTCAGGCAAGCTTCGAACTCCAGCTTCTCTAGCGGATGAGAAGAATTAGGGCAATTATGGCGCGACAGAAGGGACGAATTCAGAGAACTTAGTAGCTCTTTCCGTTATTCTCCGAGTAAATTCATCGGTTCACTGGAGAGGGATCATCAAAGTCCGGTTCCGGTTCTTTAGGGTCCGGTCCTGCGTGTAAATGGGTCCATAAAGAGTCCTTCCACGTGGATTTAGCCAGAAGTTAAAGGTGGGCCATTGACTATATGTTCTTTTCTACCGATTGCATTTTGGTAAGACAAAAACACATAGGGCCCGTTTGGTTCGAGCTTTGGGGGAATGCCATTTGGAGAATGCAAATATCTTTGAGAGAAAGAGGCTTTCGGAAATGTTAGACCGTTTGGTAAATTTTAGCATTGAAATGCAACTTGGCATAAACACCGTTTGGCAAACTTTGCATTTGGAATTAGCTTTGGTATTTTTAATTTCTTTAAAATCTGAAATCAAATTCGGCGGCCGGCCACCGCGGCCAACCGCCGGCGACATGCCGGACGGCCAGATCTGGCCGTCGCCGGACCACGTGATCGGCCTCAAGACCGCCGATCTGGCCGCCGAACGGCCGATCAGCCTCGCCGGTCGCTGGCTCGCGCGAGACCGGCGACCGACCTGTCGGGTGCTCCGAGCACCTTGCTCAGCCCGTTGCGTGGGTCGCGCGACCCAGGCGACGCCACACTGAGGCCGCAACCCACGCGACGGCGGTGCGTGGCAACGGCGATGCGTGGCGACGGCGGTGCGTGGCGACGGCAGTGCGTGGCGACGGCGGTGCGTGGGCGACCAGCTCCAGCTGGTTGAGCTCCGCCGGCTAAAGCTTCGATCTTGAAGAAACAATGAAGACGAGGAAGACGATGAACAGTTATTTTTTAGGGTAAAAGAAGAAAACTAAATTATCAATGAGGGCAAAAGTGGAAGAAAAAAAAATCATTAAACCCCCTTCAGCATGCCGAAAATGCTGAATGCCCAAAGCAGGTCCCCACCTGCTTTGGGCTTTCAGCATTCCAAAGGCAAACATTTTGCCAAGTAGCCTTTGAAAGCCGAATCAAACACCCTAAAATTTTTCCCAAGGGGCTTTGGGGGCTCAAAGCCCCTTGGGAAAGCTGAACCAAACGCCCCCATAGTTGAATTACCCCACGAAACAGACTTTTAAGACAAACAAATCCCCACCGTGGCTAGACCTACCCAAATGAACCAAAAAGTCTAACGATTTTGTCAAGAGGAAATATAAGATCTCTTGCAGAAGAAACTTATTACAAAATGCCTATCACCTTTTTGTTGGGGCTAACAATGCAACTAGAGGGGTGAATCGGTTGTTTCAATAAACTCTAACGATCTTGCAGAAATAAAAAAATTACCACGAAAATCAGATCAAGCATGTGTTTCAAATATCACATGCTATTCAAGTGAAAGAATAGATGACACTTAAATGAATAAGAGTAAGTAGCAATTCAAACGAGAATCGGTTATTTGAGAACCACGAAAAACTTTTGTGAAATATAACAATTTCAACTTCAAACATCATCAGAAATATATTGTAGAAATCAGGTGCACGTGTTGTTATCTAACAAATAGTGATGATAAAGATCAGGTAATGCTAATAATGAAGAAATAGAAGATTCACAAGTTGAAATATAATAGTTCGACTTTATCTCCAAGATTATGTCCACTCTCAATACTAAAAGTCACAATAAGGCCAGAATCCACTTATAATCTTCAAGACAAGTTACAATCAGCAAGTACTACCTTTCCAAGTAGATCACACTACCAAGACTATTGTACTGTTATCACTCTTGTATACTTGCTCTTGTCACTAATTACAAACATTAGCATCACCCAGGCATTGACGTTAGTAACAAATAACAGCCAACAACAAAAATAGAACAAAGAAAAACATCCAAAGCACATGACTCGTCTTATTCAGTTCTACTCAACTCAACTATTTCTCTTGGATTCAATATATGGTCATCCATCCTCAAATGATTGTTACCTATCGAAATCCTCAAATAACCATTGGTTCTAGCCATTGCCAACAATGGACTATTACTAAAGATCATCAGAACGGCTCTCTAATAGTGGCTGATTTTAGAGCAATGTCAATATACTTTTGTTAGACTTACTCATTAATGCAAAAACTGCTCTTGATCAACTTTGGTAATCTTTTTACGAATTCCAAGCATTGCAATGGTTATTTTCATCTTAATTAATGTTCTTAGTAGGTGGTCAAGTGATCAACACATTTTAGGATCAATTTTCCTCATGATCCCTTACCCATAATCAAGACAGGCAAATCTTTTTTAATTTGTTGATGTTGTTCATTGACAAATCATGTGAAATGACTTGCGATCAATCATTCAATGTTCCCCTTAGCTTCTTCAGCAAACTTCAAAAGATATCGGCATTCACGTTGATTCCTCATCTTCGCTGAATAACCATATCAATTTCCAAAGATCTCTTAGGATATTAACATTCCCGTTGATTTCTCATCTTCACTGGTTTGAATGAGTCAGTTTCCAAATATCTCTAAGGACACTATATACACATGCTGGTTCCTCATCTTCACTGAACTCAAAAGGATCATTTGGCAGAAGAATACCACAAGTGTCATGACTTAGCATGGAGGGTCACATAAGTGCTAAAACTACCAAAACGACCAAAATGTATACTTAAGTGCCAACGATGAGAATTTCCAGCCAAACAACTAACATGGCTTTTTTGGGCGAAAATTTCAAATGACGTGAAAATTTATCCATGTATACAAGGCGAATGACGTGGCACTATCCACATAAACTACGTGAACAACACTAAGTGACGTCTCTTTGGCACTAAAGTGATCACTTTTTACAAAACTTGGCATTTAAGTATTCACTTTAACCATGAGTGGCACTTAAGTAATCAGTTATATATAGCTTGATACTTAAATGATCATTTTTTAACCATGATTGGCACTTAAGTGAGTATGGAGGACAACATTTTAAACAATGATTACTGAGTGGATATTTTGGCAAGTCACATAACGTTAGATTTTCGGCAAGCTTGCTAGAGTTAACACTTAATTGTCCATTTTTCCAAAAAAAAAAAAAAATCTATTTAAGTGTATCTTTTAGAAGTATTGGCACTTATTTATTCTCTTATGCTAAATTGTGGCACTTGAGTTGTCCTTTGCTTAGGATCACTCGTATAGTCATAGTCTTGCACCTCATTTGTATAAGACAGCTACTCTTTGCCAACAATTTGTTCCTTCGATAATAATTCACTGAACTCGATAACAATGGTGATCTTTCGGGTCCTTCCAAGCATATTAATAATTTTGACTCTGTCAATTTGTTCATCTTTATTGTCCTTCCAAGCTTTAACAAACATCCTCATTTTAGGCTTGTTCAACATCATCAAGGTCCATCCAACTTTTAACCCAATCTTTGTACCTCCAAGCCATCAATAACATCCCCATTCTTCTCGGCTTGTTGACACTGCATCAAGGTCCTTCAAGATATTCACCTTCTTTGAAGATCCTTCTAGCTCGTGGATATCTTCAACTCCCAATACCTTGTTCATTTCAATATTGGTAGAGCAATCTTGACAGTGGTAGAGTACTTCTCATATTAGAATCTCGAGTGTTGTTTATAACATTATCTGCATATTGGTTTGTATATATAACACCTGTCACTATTCGACTAATACACATAATAGTGTTTGATTGTCTTTGTCATCCTCAAAATAGCATATGAATTTTCTCAACACCTTTAAACAAAGCACTAAAATGGATACGGTGTCTAATCCCAAATAAAAAAATCTACTTGATAGACTTTTTTTTTTTTTGGTAAATACCTAATGGACTTCATTCTTACAAAATATTTTTGAAATTTGATATGAAATCAGGATTCTAGCAAATCCAAATACATAGTAAAGATAAAAAGTAAAATAGCCTTCATCGTACCATTTAGCCAATATGAATGGAATGCCATGCCATTTGGATTAAAAGAAGGCTTCTTTAGAATTTCAAAGAATTATGAACAAAATTTTCAATCCCTCCTTTGATTTTTTTTTTTTTTTTGGTAAAAGGTAAGAATGGTTTACATTGTTTACATAGATAATGTTCTCATCTTCTCTTCCAACATATGTCAGCATTTTAAGCATATATCTATTTGTATAAAAGTAGTAATAAGGAATGGGATATTAGTCTCCCTCACTAAAATATCACTTTTCCAAACCAGAATTATATTTCTTGGACATTATACCCATCAAGGAACAATAACTCCCATTGAAAGATCAAAACTTTTTGCCAAAAATTTTCCAAATGAAATTAAAGACAAAAATCGATTACAAAGATTCTTAGGAAGTGTCAATTATGTGTTATACTTTTTCCCCAAAATCAATATCCTCTGTAAACCATTACACCAATGATTAAAAAAACCCTTCCACCTTGGTCATCAGTCCTTACTAATATCATTAGGCAGATTAAAACTCATATCAAAGAAATTTCCTTCCTCCAGTTAGCTGACCCATTTGCATTTGAGATTGTAAAAACAGATGCTTAAGAAATAGGATACGAAGAAATTCTTAAACATGTCAAAAACAGCGAAGAACAAGTCATCCAATCTTTGAACAATGTGAGAGTGCTAGTATGAACACCTAGAGGGGGGTGAATAGGTGTAAAAATAAATCTTGGCAAATATATGCGAAATAAAATAAACTTCAAACAAAAGAGTTAAGGAAGAGAATAAGAACACAAGATTTATAGTGGTTCAGCTTAATCCAAGCCTACGTCCACTCTCCCACGCTAACAACCTTTTTGGCTAGATTCCACTATGCAATCAACAAGAGATTACAACTTCGAGTGCAAACACTTAGTAGATCACACTATCTCACTAAGTCACTCTTTTGGTATTTCTCTCACGATCACAAACGTTTAAGCTTTCTAAAGACAAGTGTATGATCGAAGGTCGCTCAGACTTTGGAATTATAAATTCTACGCTCTATCTCTTACTTGCTCATCGGTCCTTCATCTCCTTAAATACTCCTCCACTTCCAAACTACATGTTGGACAGTATCTTAAGGATCGTCTTCCAATATACCCATTGGACAGCTCTGTATCTAGAAGATTTGGTAGCCGTTGAGTGACAAAGGTAGAATCTCAAATTGATTCCGATCGCCCATACAAACGGAATCTTGGTTTCCATAAGTAAAGCTTCTTCATATAGAAAGTTCTTGTCTTCAAGATCCAATCATCAATCAATTAGATTGAACCAATCAAATCAATCTTGATGTGGAATCCAAACCAGATCACTAGCCGTTGTACATTTGGGCTTGAGTTACGTTCTGTCGAATCTGGATGTAAAGTCTGAGAGCCATAGACTTTACAATCTGAGTCTGAGTGCAATAGACTTTACAATCTGGGTCTGAACATATTCTGATTCTGAACAGATTTAGCTTTAAGGTCTGAACACCGTCTGAATAAGTTCAGCTCCAACATAGAGTCTATCTTCTGGTTCAGCTTCAGCATAGAGTCTGTCTTTTGGTTCATCATTTACGTTCAATCTGGAGTTTGTCAGAGTGAGCAGACTTCTGATGTAGAATATACTTTGACACTAAAGTCTGACAATCTTCAGACTTTGACACAGAAGTCTGGAAATCTTCATAATATACTTTGGACATGTGTTACGTTCAGTCTTCTGGCAGTCTTCTGACTTTGACAATATCCTTGACATGTTCTATCATCTGCAGGATCTATTATTTAACCATTAAACATGTTAGTAGCCTTTGATTTATTTTGTCGTCTTCAAAACATCATAAGGGATTTCCCTAACAATCTCCCCCTTTTTGATGATGACAAAACAATCTCTGAATATGCAGATTTGTAAACATGCTTTTAAAGATATTAATTTAAATAAAAGGATATCAAAAGATAGTAAATAAATTGAGCATAACAATATATAGAAAAATAATCTCAGCTCAATATTATGCCATAGATAATATCAACCAATTAACACATATGCATATTCATATTCTCTCTCCCTTTTTGTCATAATCAAAAAGCGATAACAATGAAAATAGTATAGCGTAGAGAATATAAAATGATAAATATATCTTGCATGACATACAATTTCCAAAAAGATCAGCTTTTATAAAGCAAGTCAAATATTAAAGATATGCAATATAGCTCACTTCGATCATATATATATCAGGAAATATCCAATAAAAATCACGGATGCATAATAAAATGCACGTACCATTTTTGTCATGATAATATCAATACAAAGTTTATTAATGACAAAAGGTAATAAAAGATGCACTAACCTGATTTTTTTGAACAAATTCTGACACATTTACCTTTCCTTACATTCATAATAAGATCACGATCAATCCAAAAAGATTTTTCCATAATTGATCAATGCTCCCCCTCAATTTGTTGCATTTTTGAGATGATCACGATTCTTTTCCTTTTCTTTTGGATTTGCTTTCTCCCCCTGTGATCATGGCAATATTTGCGAATAGAACAATTGTTGATTGTGCATGTTGAACATAATATTTTTCCATTATTCCCTTTGTAGCAACAACATCATAACGATCACTTGCATTTTGAAATTTGAGGCAAAAATTTATTTTCTTCAATCAAGCTCTTCTTGAATTCAACCTGCATCAACTTAACAAACTTTTTCCACAAATAATATCCACGTAACATATAATGCCCTTTCTTCAAATAAATAAATTGAATAGCATATATAAAATTATCAAATATTAATATTCAAAACTATTCAACCTTTTGTACGACGCATAAGGGATTTCCTCAATAAGCAAAAATTTTGCACAAGGAATAGAATTTTTGAACTTCCAAAAGATAATATAGAATCTCCATGATTTTCTGTTTGAGTTTTCCAAAAATTCATATGGAAGATTTATTGTCACCTGCAAAATCTTGTATAATAGATAATCATCTTTGCAAAAATGTCACGTAATATCTTCCTTTGATTTGCGGATCAAACTTGCTAGATATAATATATCTTCTAAGAATATAGCAAGAGTATCCATAAATATGCAATAATATCTTTCAAGATCACAGAGATTTCCTTGAGCATAAATTTCAGATATGCATTTTGCAAAAGGAAAATAGATATTTCTGTCACATGCCAAAATTGCAAACCTTATATTTATGACAAAAGATATTCACAATATAATAAACAATCATCCAAAATCATGATAAATACACGTAGAAATTTGGAAGGCGGGATGATAAAAAATATTCTCTTACCCAAGCTATATATTTGCAATATACCATTGATTAAAAAAATCATTACCAATTGTCGCAGGAGATATTTTCTGATTGCCCCAAAATTTGCATAGATTCGCAATCATTCTTGCCTTATTGAATTTCCTGCAATCAACTCATTTCCCTTTTTGGTATCCATCAATTTGGATCCTTCCTTGACGTTAGAGTAAAATAGAAAATCTCCATAATTAAATATTCTTTCTTAATTCATCATAACAAAATATTCAAAGAAAGAATATTATGCACAATGATATTTTGAAAAATAAATTCTCACTTAGTCAAAGCACAATAAAATCAGGGAGAATGAAATCTTTGAATATCTAAGAATATCTTGCATCATCACGTAAAACAGATTTTCACTTTGCAAAATATGATTAAATCTGAAGTATAAAATTAGACAAAATAATCTGAATTATTTCAAATAATCACACTAATCACACATACTAAATCAAATCTCAACTCACAAATCACAAAAACAAATCGTACGATTCTTTCTTCCATAAAGCAAAATATGATCATTATAAAATCTCAATCAACCAAGGATATATCGAATATGAGAATTATTAGCCAAATCAAATTGAGAATAAAAAATTCCTTACCAAATCCTCTTTCTTCTTTCTTCTTTATATCCTGCAAAAATAACTCATCTTTTCTTTGGTACCCATTTTTTCTTGGGTCCATGAGAGTTAGTAGAATATGCTGCTTTTATCCAATCTCTCTTAATAGGTTTCCAAACTTTAGGACATTCTTTCTCAAAGTGTTCCGAATCTCCACAATTTGAACACTTGACGTCATTTTCACCAACAGGTTTTACAAACACTTTTTGAAAATGATTTTTGTAAAATGCCTTAGGAGGTCTTTGTTTAAGTCTCTCCTTGACTTTAAGAAAATCAATTAGAGAATCACTTTCCTTATTGAAATCAAGTCATGACTTATTATAGTAAGGAACTTGTATAGAAAGGATATGCTCTAATGTTTTTGATCCATTTGAAAATCTTGTCGAAATATTTGAAAATTCTTTCTTCAAATAATCATTTTCTTTGACAGGTAAATCTCGACTTTCTTTTGTTTGTAGAAAATCTTTTTGCAAAATTTCAAAATTTTCTTTTTGAGAAAGATCATGTTGCCTAAGTCGAGAATTCTCCTTTTTAAGTTTAAAGATTCTTTTAAGAGAAGATTTGAGATTTAAGCAAAGCTCATTTATATACTTTGAAACTTTGAGAGGAATTTTTGAATGGCTTACCTCGATTTCCTCATCGGATTACAGTACGTATGCAGTCGACTCAGTTCTGAATGTGCCATCAAGCATATATTTCCTTGCTCATCACCTTCTTTCATTATTCTTTTCTGGCCATTCTGCTTGTATTGTCTTCTTTCACTAAACTTCATTTCTTTTCTACTCAGCTTTTTGAATTTCTCGATCATAAAAGCAAATTCTTCGTTGTCCATGTCATTTTCTGAGTCTGTTTCATCAAAAACAGCATTAGATATTAAAGCAATGGTCTTCTTACCTTCGGGATCTTCATCGTTGAGTTGTTCCACTTCATAGGATTGAAAAGTGCCGATCAATTCATCAACGGAGAGTGGCATAATCCTCTGAGTCTCCCGGAGGTCTTGACATGGTTCCAATCTTTTGAGAGACCTCGCAAGAGTTTGTTGACCTTCATTGGAGAAGAAATAGGCTGACCTTGATATGCTAAACCATTTACAATTTCTGTAAAACAGCTAAACATATCTCCAATTGACTCTCCTTGCTTCATCTTGAAGGATTCATATTTGCCGAGCAGGAAGTTTAATTTTGTCTCTTTTACATGATCGGTCCCTTCATATGTAACATGAAGTCTATCCCAAACTTCTTTTGTTGTTTCACATGAAGAGATTCTATTATATTCAGCATGAGACAATGCGCAATATAAAGAATAAATGGCTTTTGCATCAAGCGCTTCTCTTTTGGACATCTCCATCCGAGACATAGGAGCGGGGGGTTTGCTTTTTTTGTCTTTGCCATTCTTATTTGATGTAGACGCAGCAGTAGGATTGATTCATTTTTCCACAACATCCCATTGCAAGGGATCTTTGGATCTTAGGAATGCTTTCATTTTGTTCTTCCACATGTTGTATTCCTTTCCATCAAAATATGGTGGCCTTGTATTGCTTTGTCCTTCCATAAGTCCTGGTGCCAAGATACTAGCCATAAAAGATCTTTAGCTCAAAAGTAAAAACACTTTTATAAACCGAGCACTTGGCTCTGATACCAATTGAGAGTGCTAGTATGAACACCTAGAGGGGGGTGAATAGGTGTAAAAATAAATATTGGCAAATATATGCGGAATAAAATAAACTTCAAACAAATGAGTTAAGGAAGAGAATAAGAACACAAGATTTATAGTGGTTCGGCTTAATCCAAGCCTACGTCCACTCTCCCACGCTAACAGCCTTCTTGGCTGGATTCCACTATGCAATCAACAAGAGATTACAACTTCGAGTGCAAACACTTAGTAGATCACACTATCTCACTAAGTCACTCTTTTGGTATTTCTCTCACGATCACAAACGTTTAAGCTCTCCAAACACAAGTGTATGATCGAAGGTCGCTCAGACTTTGGAATTATAAATTCTACACTCTATCTCTTACTTGCTCATCGGTCCTTCATCTCCTTAAATACTCCTCCACTTCCAAACTACCCGTTGGACAGTATCTTGAGGATTGTCTTCCAATATACCCATTGGACAGCTCTGTATCTAGAAGATTTGGTAGCCGTTAAGTGACAAAGGTAGAATCCCAAATTGATTCTGATCGCCCATACAAACGGAATCTTGGTTTCCATAAGTAAAGCTTATTTGTATAGAAAGTTCTTGTCTTCAAGATCCAATCGTCAATCAATTAGATTGAACCAATCAAATCAATCTTGATGTGGAATCCAAACCAGATCACTAGCCGTTGTACATTTGGGCTTGAGTTACGTTCTGTCGAATCTGGATGTAAAGTCTGAGAGCCATAGACTTTACAATCTGAGTCTGAGTGCAATAGACTTTACAATCTGGGTCTGAACATATTCTGCTTCTGAACAAATTTAGCTTTAAGGTCTGAACACCGTCTGAATAAGTTCAGCTCTAACATAGAGTCTGTCTTACGGTTTAGCTTCAGCATAGAGTCTCGTCTTACGGTTCATCATTTACGTTCAATCTGGTTTTGTCGAGTGAGCAGACTTCGATGTAGAATAGACTTTGACACTAAAGTCGACAATCTTCAGACTTTGACACAGAAGTCTGGAAATCTTCATAATATACTTTGGACATGTGTTACGTTCAGTCTTCTGGCAGTCTTCTGACTTTGACAATATCTTTTACATGTTCTATCATCTGCATGGTCTATTACTTAACCATTAATCATGTTAGTAGCCTTTGATTTATTTTGTCATCTTCAAAACATCATAAAGGATTTCCCTAACACAATGGAATCCAACCCAACAAATTACTCTACTAATAAAAAAGAGATTTTAGTAATTGTTCTAACAATTTCCAAATTCCAGAGATTTATTAAAGCAAAAATTCTTTTGTGAATCGATTGCAAATCAATGAAAGAAGTTTTACATAAAGATGTATTAAATATTGCATCAAAATAAATCTCTGCAAGATTGCAAACCATCCTATCAGTTTTTTATTTTAATATTGAATTTATTAAAAAATTTCAAATTCATTACTGATTTTTCTTAAGAGAGAAATCTTGTAGGGATACAATGCCTTCCAAACCCTCAAGAGCCGATAAAGGCAAAAACATTGACACTTCATTAGAAAAACCAAAAACCAAATCACAAGCCCAAACGTCATCCATATTGCCAATCACAACATGGGCAGAAATGGTTGAAGAAAATCAATCATTATCTCTAGTCACCTCATTACAACCTTCATGCTTGTAAATCTCTCGCGAACTATCCAAATAAGCTATAGAGACCAAATCTCAAGCTATAGAAATAAGTCTTAATCCTACTTCACTTGCTACATCAAGTAACCAATCAAAAAAGACACCTAGCGAGGTGGTGATTTAAGTTGTTGAGAAAACTTCCTAATGAGTTTTGAAAGTTGACAAAACTATTTGTGAGTGTCTTGTAAATCTGATAAATGTCTTGAAGCATTTGATTCAAGGAAATACTCTTGGAAGAGAAGCCTATAGCAATTTTAATCTTGTTCAAATTCAAGTTCAAATTGGCATAAAACTTGTAGTCATAAATCCATAAATTCCAATTTATAACACGCATGGCCAATAATAGAATTTTCTTTCCTATCAAATAATTATCCATTAAAAGTTTGGCCATAAATCTTATTGCAAATTATGGATTAAATGGCTACAATTCAACTTAAGGGTACTTCCATCATCTTTCCATATGTTGTAATGCCTCCAAGAATTGCCATGAGATTTTGTGATGCCACATATCTAGCATGTTCGAAGTTGTCACCGTTGCCAAATTCATGGAAATAAGATAAATGTTCCTCCAATGGAGATGCACTAGTTTTCTGAGTCATGGCCCTTCTCATTGTGGGGCATTGATGTGATTGGCCCGATAAATCCCAAGGCTTCAAATGGGCATCGTTTCATCTTGGCGGCAATAGACTACTTCTCCAAATGGATTGAAGCTACATCCTTTGCAATTGTCACTGCTCACAATGTTGCAAAGTTCATCAAACATGACATAATTGCTCGCTATGACGTCCCCGAAGCAATCATCACGATAACGGGACAAATTTGAATGACAAACTTGTTGATGAGTGTCACAACCTTTTTTTTTTTCCGTCCGGGGGAAAAGGAAGAGGGTTTAGGGGTATTTGCCTAAAGAGGTGAACCAATGGCCCTAGATTAGGCGCGGGCTCTCCCAAGCCCATACCTCGCGCGACTTTGGATTTCATATTTCAATTCTTAAAAACCTAAATATTTATAGGAGTCGCCACTAGCCTATTGGGGTCGGCTAGAAACCAATCGAGACACGGGAGTGGTGTCTCGATTCCTACGCAACCAGAGATTTCTAGGAACGGGGACTTGTTTACGCCAATGTTTCTATTAGCGCCCTTGCGGTACCACTAACTTAGAAAGTTATTTATCTAAATGGCCACACATTCTTGATTACCAATTATAATCTTTATGAAACCACTAAGTGTCCATGCAAATGTTTTTGTAGTTTTTTTTTTATGTCTAGACTAATCCTAACATAATTTAGAAGAGAAATTTACACTCAAATTAATGAAAAGCGGCGCGTAAGTTAACATTCAAGAAATTGAAATGACTTGAAAATAAACGCGGAAAAGGTAAACCCGATACAAGTCGAGCAAATAATATTACATGGCCTTGTTATCACGCCCCGGGATAGGACCCCCATGAGCAAAATAAGAATTCAAATATGCATGAAATTACTTTGAATAGTTTTAATCTACGCAAAATGGATTATTTACAAAAAATGGTTATAAAATACCAAAATAGCATTAAATTAGGAAAATGACCTTTTAAAATTATGAAAATTTCATATATGTCATTTATATCCTAATTTGATGCTATCTAACATTTTTTGATATTTTTGAAATTTTCATATTTTCTCTTTTTTTAAATTTTTTTAAATAATAATAATAATAATAATTCTTTAAACCGATCTATGCTAACATGGAGTAACACAGCACATGAATATCACAATAATCAAGCTCAAATCGACCGTTTCAAGATCGAAGCTTAG
Source organism: Eucalyptus grandis (assembly GCF_016545825.1). NCBI lineage: Eukaryota > Viridiplantae > Streptophyta > Magnoliopsida > Myrtales > Myrtaceae > Eucalyptus > Eucalyptus grandis. The sequence continues at coordinate 23,311,508 of NC_052616.1, forward strand.
TTTGGGCATTTTGTTGAACGCTTGGTGTGCATTAAACTAGCCCCAATAGCCTCCTCGAGCCATGTTTGCGGCCTTCCATCTCAGCGCATGAGCAATATTATGTGGAGCTAAAACATCAAGGTTAAACTACCACATGCAAGGAGTAAGATTAGATAGAAATCACAGCTTAAAACACACGAAAACCAAGCTGGAATCGTCATCAAATATGCAGGTTTGATCTGATTTTGCAAATCTGGGTTTGAACCCAGGTCAAGCAAACAGGTTGAATGCCCATATTCAAGCCCCGACACCCATCACATACGAGATCTAAGGGAAACATTACTTGATCCGAATGAAAGTAGATAACATGAGCTTTCAAATGCAACAAACATCATAGAAAATGACCAACCGAACACATCAAAACAACCTCTTCAAAAAGCACACATGCAAAAACTCTCGAAGAGATTTCAACACTTAAAAAAATTCCAGCCTCAAAATCAGTTTCTTGGACTAGTTTTCCTCTTAATTGTTCACTATTAAAACATATTCAAACTCGAAAATAAATACATCTAGGATGCTTAACTTGCTTTCTAGTTTCCTTTTCAAGTAGTTCTTGGCCGATGAAACCGATAAATTATCCTTGGGGGCCTGTGGAAGTTGGCTTCTTCAACTGGAAATGAGATCTGCAAAGAAAAAGAATTGACAATGAAGGTTTTCTTTGACCTCTGAAATTAGACTTCGAGACGTCTTTTGTTGGAAATATTGACACCAACCCAAACTATATTTATTCTAGTTTGGGTTAAAATTCAATATTTTCCTCATTTGTCTCTCAAATTTCTCAAAAACACTGGCTTTCCTCACTCGTGACCAACCAGTCTCGTTACTTAGAAAATTTTTCGGACTTTCTTGGCCCGCCAGGGGCACTGTTTCGGGGGCTTTAGGAGGCCTTCCCAATCTCCATTTTGGACGTGTGACCTATGGTTGGAAAGATATTTGAGTGAAGTTTCACTCTCTAGTTGAAGGTTTTGGATAAATTTGGTCGCAGGTATGTGAAAATCCCACTTTTCTCTCTCAAGGTCAGTCTGGATTTTATGGGTTTCCTCTTTCTGGAGTTGCTTCTGAGGGCCTCTTTGGGGGACGATTCCGAGCTCTCTCTTCTCCCTCTCGTCTCATATCTCTCATATCTCGAAAGACCTTGCTTCCGTGATCTTATCCCCCGGATTCATCAATCTCTTGGTCGGCTTTTTGTCCACCTACCAAGCCTGCCAACTGAGCTATCCACCCACTTTCTGACTTAGCCAGAATTTTCAAATCTTGCATATGTTGAGTGTCCGGATTTGGTGCGATTTTCCCGTGCCTGCAGCAGCTTATCTCTGACCAATGTTTGTCCACTTGCAGTACCAATGATGGTCTTCCATCACGTGCAGAGATCGGGCTGGTTGGGCAGGTGAGGAGGATATGGTGGGGCCACCAGTATGCCTACTTAGCAGCTCCGAATTAAGACCTAATTGTGGGCTGGGATTTGTCAGCTGGTTTAGGTGCTTTAATCCATGAATTTGGCTGCGATTTTTGATCAATTAGCAAGCTCATGTATAGTAGTTTAAGATCTGGACTGGAGTTTGCAATTTTTCCCACCCAAGTTTGCAAAAGGTCCCTCAAAGTTGGCCATTTTCTTATCCGAAAATACCCAATTTAATGCAAATTTGGTCCTTTTCGCCTAATTTGATTGATTCGAGTTGGCCCAAATTCAATTTCAACTTAATTGGTGACCAAGATGATGATTTACGGGTTTGGGCGAAATTTTGCGAAATTTGCGGTGGTCCCTCAACTTTTGAAAATTGCATTTTGGCCCCAACTTCCCGTTTTAATTCCAATTTGACCTCCTAGGCTTGGCTACATTTAGATCATTGGCCCCAACTTGCTTCTTCTTTTTCTTTTTTTTTCTTTTTTTTATAGGAAAAACATATTACATTAAAAAAACTATACTAAATACCTATATAATCTATATGCAATAGTTTGACATGAAATATTTTTGTGGGAAAACAAGTTCCCATTTTTTTTTGGAAATGATTTTTTTGGCAAAAATTCAGGTGTCAACAATGAGTTGTTCAAAAATTCAAGATCAAGCATCTGAATTCGTCCCTTACCGCCCTCAAATGAACATGGCTATTGAAGCGGCCAATAAGAATATTAAGAAGATCTTGGCTAAGACAGTCGATAATTATCGAGATTGGCATGACAGGTTATCCTTCGCGCTAATGGCATACTAGACATCGATCCACACTTCTACTTAGGCAATTCCTTTTACTCTAGTATACAGCATGGAGGCAATTATGCCCGTGGAAGTGGAAATTCCTTCCCTGAGGGTTTTATCCCAAGCGAAGTTGTCTAAGGCAGAATGGTCGCAACAAAGAATTGAGCGGTTGAACTTGATTGATGAGAAAAGACTGAAGGCTCTTTGTCATGGCCAAACTTATCAATAGAGAGTGGCCAGGTCCTTCAACTGAAAGGTACGGCCAAGACATTTAGAAGTAAATGATCTAGTCTTAAGGAAGCTGTTGCCGACTTTTCCGGATCCTGGGGGCAAGTTCGCTCCCAATTATAGTGGCCCATATGTAGTGAAGAAGGTATTCCCTAGAGGTGCCTTGATCCTAGCAGAAATTGATGGTCGTGAGTTTTCCAATCCTGTTAACTCTGATGCTGTCAAGAAGTATTACCCATGATAGAATTTGTTGTGTTTGCAAACATTTTTTTTTGTGATGAATGAATTGCCTCAATAAGTTGCAAATTAAATTGTCCAAATTTATTACAAATCTTGCATGTTTTTCCTAATGAATTGTGTGAGATAAATTGAATGTGTCAAATGAATACTTTGGGGTGATGAAAGGCAAGCCTTATATCATACACTGTTTCATACACTAATCCCCAGTGAGTTGGGTGGAAAAATTTCATGCCCACAAGGAAAAGGGCTATCTCGCAAAGGGTATGTCAACCTAGGTGATGAGAGGCATTCTTTTCTCTGTCCAAAACGCTACAAGTATACCCATCATTTAACCCTTTTGAGCTCACACACGTGAAGAATTTAAAATTATCCCTATCAAGGATCATCCCATATTTGGGCAAATTTGAAATGAATTGTAGGAATTTTCTTGCTTGCACTTGCATCAATCTTCGATTATTACTTTTGCAGTGCAACTTATGCAGTAATTTAAGTGTTTTAGGATGACGAAGAGCAATTCTTTCTTTATCTTACACACTTTTGTCCATTGCATAGCTTACTTGAGCCTTCAAATTCATTTAATATTAAACCCAGTTGGTGATTATCCCCCACACTGAGCAAAGTGAAATACTATCATTCAAGTAGCATGAATGCTAATAAAAAATGAAGACTTTGTGAGTCCAAAGAATATAAGTGTGAAGAGCAAGGGGCATGAAAAAGTAGCGTGCTTGATAAAAGTAAGGCCAATGCCCATAGAGAAAAATCAAACATTGGTTGTGGCAAGTCGTATCCCCAGTGAATAGATACTTGAACAACTCAAATGCTGAGATGTTTCAATCAATGGAACTTTGATATCAGGAAAATCCTTGATGGCAAAGAAGAAAATTGTTGGAAATGTCAAGATGATCACCAAGCGTGGCCCCTCTAAACACTTTTTGAGCCTAACTATCCTTTCATTTCTCACCAATGAACCAAGCCTGCATTACATCCCTTGCAAATTCTCTTCAGATTAAGACACTTGAATTAACGTAAAAGTTCATATGTTCAAAGGAGCACTCAAAGAAGTATGAGTAAGACAATTTCTACCTCATTCCGTATGCTTCTTGACTTGTAAACCCATAAATGATTGCAGAATATCATTCATTTTTCAATAGCCTCGACTTAAAGAGTCCCCTTTGTTAAGCCATTGATCAAGCCTACATCACGGTCCCTGTTAAAGACCCTTTAGATTAGTAAGGTCGTACCACTTGCGAGATTACTCAAACTCTTGTTTGGCATGATAATAGTGAGATAGAGTGATTGTTAGATTCCTGCATCAAAGGTCAGGACGAAATAGCCTTTTAATGAGGATGAGTGAAAAGTCATTTCAGACCAAAAAAATCCCTCATTTGACACATCTATGACACTCATGTGTTCAGATTGGAGTATTCTTTTGAAATGGAAATTGGGTAATGCGAAAAATAATAGACATTATCACACATGAACCTCACTTGAGTTAATGCATGTTTTTTTTTGGTGACCACAAATGCATGTTGCCTCACTTATGACTAGGCTTTACAGGAGACATACCCCTAAGGATAAGAGATGTCACTAGGTATTCTCTCTCAAGTGCATCGACACTTGACTTAGTCGAGCTGTCCCCCAAAGATTTTTTTTCCAAATTCAATCTGATTCAGGATCATAGAAAGGTACGTGTCTTGGAAAGTGATTTCTCGTTTAGGTGACCGTAGAATGGTACGGTCCTAGATATTTGTTGCTCTAACGGTGACTATAGAAAGGTATGAGTCCTGGAAAAGCCGTTTCCTATTCAGGCGACCGTAGAAAGGTACAGGTCTTGGAAAGTGATTTCTCGTTTAGGCGACCATAGAATGGTATGGGTCCTAGGAAATGTTTGTTGCTCTAGCAAGCGACCGTAGAAAGGTACGGGTCTTGGAAAAGTTATTTCCTATTTAAGCGACCGTAGAAAGGTAAGGGTCTTGAAAAGTGATTTCCTATTTAGGTGATCGTAGAATGGTATGGGTCCTAGACAATGTTTGTTGCTCTAACAGGCGACCATAGAAAGGTACCGGTCTTGGAAAAGCTATCTCCCATTCAGGCGACCGTAGAAAGGTATGGGTCCTGAAAAAGCTATCTCCCATTCAAGCGACTGTAGAAAGGTATGGGTCTTGGAAAAGTGATTTCCCGTTTAGGATACCATAGAATGGTATGGGTCCTAAACAATGTTTGTTGCTCTAATAGGCGATAGTAGAAAGATACGGGTCCTGAAAAAACAATCTTTTTGTCAAGGCGACCGAAGAAAGGTTTGGGTCCTAGACAACCAACTACTATCATACTAGATGACCAAGTCCTAGGAAGGAAACCTTCTCTTACAAAACCCTGTTACTATTCTAGGCGACCGTAGAAAAGTACGGGTCTTAGATATGTAACACCAATTATCTTGAATTGCTCTAACCTCCTTAAAGTTAAGTCATTCCAAGTATGTTCCCTTATCATTTACATTAGTGTTTCCATGCAAATTACATTTCAAAATGGGATTCATTTTTCCAAAAAAAAAGTCATTCAATGCATGTGCATGATCAAAATTTAGGTCTCAACTTGTCTTTGAAAGCAACCTCTATGAGCTTACCTTTAAAGAGAGGTAGCTGTTGACACCTAGATTTTGACGACCCTAAAGAAATAAAATATTGCATCATAGCAAATAAAAAAAAAATAAAAAGAAAACAAAGGAAAAATCAATTTGATAGATTATGCATGGAAGGTGGGAATTCTGACTAGCTATTCTTGCTTCAATTAGATATTCACTCTTGGTAAATGTGGAGCCAAATTTCTAGCCAAGGATCAAGAAATCAAGTGAATAGAAAGTCAAAATGGAAACCAAACCCAATATTGGTGAGAATAACGGCCAAATTGCTAAATCGAAGGGAAAGTATCGAGGAGTTATACTCATTAGGTGAGCTGTTCGCAAAAATAAAAAATGAACTTGGATGCATTTTTGGTAATATGAGAGAAAAGAATCGAAGTGCTAATTCACGGTGGCAAATCGAGGCTAAAATTCAGTAATCCCCACAATCAACGAAGCGTAACTTTCTAAAGGTCAATAGAGGATTTTGCTATAAAGAGGGCAACAATTCGTGAAGAGAAAAGAAGGACCGAGGGAAGAATTGGCAAAAAAAAGCATGAGAAAAAAAGAGTGCAAGCCGCCTGCACTTGCAGCTGCTCGTTACCGTTGTTCCTTGCCGGAGCTTCAAGCGCCGTCGTCACCAAGCGCCTCCACCCGAGCACTTCCGCAGCAAGCACCCAACACCCGCGCCTGCACCTTCTCCCGACGACCGCCCCTACTCGTCCGCCACCACTGCTGCCTCCCTCCACAACAGCTCGCTACTGCACCAATAGCTTGTGCCCCCGAGCCTCTGATTGCCGCATTACTGCTGTCGTACCACCACCACCAGCACCTCCACAACCGCGAACACCAGCAGCACCTCCTCCCGCGACCTGCTCACTCATCATCGATCTTGGTCCACCCATTAGTCGTTGTGCCTCTCACTACCCAACACCCACGCCACTTGTCCTCGACCCGGCGCGAATCCTCGGTTGCGAATCCCGAGCGCCGGTCTAGTTTAAAAAAGTCAACGTAGTCTTTTTTTTTTTATGATTATTTTTTAATCAAGTTTCGTTGTTATTGCTCAAATTGGAACATTAGACGTCAATGTTCATCTTATGAATATTTTAGGCATTATCCGTAGGGTTTTGCCTAAAATTACTATAATTATTAATTTGATTCGTAAGACGTCGGATCATTTTTTTTTTTTAATTATATTGATTTTTTGGGCATTTTGATGATATTTTAACTCTTAAATCATTATAATTATTAATTTGATCCGTAAGATTTCGGATCAAATTTTTAACTATTTTTAACTTTCTCATGTGTTGTGATGTTTAGGGTTAAAATAATCATTAATCTAATTCGTGAGACGACGGATTATTTTTTCGATTGTTTTAATCCTTTATTTGATAAATATCTTGAGTGGGTTAGATATAGCGTTTATTAGGAAATTGCTCGTTTTTTGGAAAATATAAAAAAATTTAAAAAAATATTACATTGGAGTATGTTAGTTTCGTAAATTCATTTTGCAGGCTCAAATTTTAGATTTACTAAACTAATCGAGAAAAATCCATTTATTAAGTAATATGGACTCGACAAATTAATTTGGAAGTAAGAGGCACACTATTGTCAATTGTTAGGTCAAATGTCATTCAATCATTTTTCAAATGCAATTCAAATACTAGAAAATACTTTCAGTCACGTATCACCAAACAAAGGAAAACTAACCGTTTTCCTAGAAAATAGTTTCCTGGAAAACATTTTGCAAAAACATTTCGTTTTTCGTGAAACAAACACACCCTAGGATTGCATTTTTAGATTTCATATTTAGATAATTTTTTGGAATAGATTAGGATTGGATCTAAATAACTTTTTTTTATATATAGATAAGGTAGATAATGTTTGCACATTTTAATAATCTCGTTTTCTTAAAAAAATAGTTTTTAAGGTATGATAGAGTTTAAGTCAAATTAACCGCTAAAACATAAAAAGAAAATTATTCTTTCTAAACAATTTTATTAGTTTTTTCTTTCACGAATTTCAATAAAAAAAAATACAAAAATATTAGGTGCGTGTCAAATAGTTGCATGTTATGTTCATTTAATTAGAAATTGCTTGTTAGTCTAATTAAGTCATATAATTAAAGTGCATATTATATAGTAAAGTTCTAATTTCAAGATAAGAGAAAACCCAAAAATAATTGCTTGCTTTATGCGTTTATATCTTTTGCTGCAATTTTTTTATTATTTAATAATGGTTGAGAATCCGTGGGATCACCTCATTGCATGATAGTGATTTATATTAAAATTAAATCCAAACTACTTGCAAAGACATTTTTTAGAATAAAAATAACAGTACCGAAAGGACATTAGAAAAGTCTAGTATAACCAAGTCCCCGTACCCAAAGTCTGCAGTTCGTAGGAGTAAAATAATTTTTTATATTATTTTACTTAGATTTCTAATCGACTTACCAAAAACTAATTAGTGGCGACTTCTAGATAAAATTCATTTGCATGCTAAAAACATGAACTTAAGTCGCGAATTGGTATGGGATTGGGAAAGCTCGAGCTAAGTCTAGACTTAGCAGTCCATTAGCCGAACCCTTAGGTGGTCCAACCCGCCTCGATGAGGTCGCAAAACCTATGCACCTGAGGCATCATTGATGCGATGAATAGATCAATTTTTCTTGCTTAGAGGCATATTTGGGGCTTAAAGTCAACCTTGCTGAAGATGAACTTATCTTTCTATGGGACCGCATAGATGATTAGATTATGTTACATGATAAGGAAATATTATAACCACAAAACTCCCTTTGGGCTCATTTTTACAGTATTTCCATGATTTCTTTTGTGGTACTTTCCTGTTGTACTGCCTAGTTATGGCATATCTCATATGAAGAGGGTTCCTGGTTGGAATAGTAGGTTCGCCAACCTTAGACCTTTGATTAAGTGATTGTATAGAGTAGTTATCATTGAAATCGAACATTTTATGATGGGTATGATATCATTATTGTAATGCCCAGATAAGTTTGCTAGTGGCTGGTCACCCCTCCCTTGTCTTTTTCACTCTACTATTATGACTGCAAAAGCACTCACAAGCTAAATTGTGGCAAATCATGGTCATTTAGTCCGTGGCTAGTAAAATTACACATTTAATCATTCTCATTGTACTTTAAGAGGAGAAAGTGGTGAACAAAAAAAACGAACGCCTATTATTTCAACACAAAAGAATAACTTTCTACATTCATGTGTTGACATTAATGAATTCTTGGAAAACAAGATCTGATGTTGATTCCTTGGTTTCAGTATTCCAAACTTTGAGATTCTTCAAGCTCGATGGATTAGGAAACTTTTGCAAATTTGAACAGTTGACAATGTGAAGTATCTCCAACGATTCCGGACCACCTAGAATCTCAAACAGCTTAATACAATCATTTAAATGAATTTTCTTGAGCTTTTTCAAGTTAGTTAGATCAGGCAACTTCACCAATGATGGAAGTGCCACAAGCTCTAATGTTCTTAGGTTCTCCAAACCTTCAAGGCCTCGAATCTCTGTTAGCTCATCACAACTACCAATGACCAAAACTGATAATGCTTTTAAATTCGAAAGATCATTGGTTGTTTCCATTCTTCGGCAAGACTTGATACTTAAGTATGACAAATTTGTCGGAAGCCTAGGTAGGCATTGCAAATGACAACGTTGGAGCTTGAGTTTCTTTAGTTGAGAAAGGAGAATGAGATCGGAAGATAGGGTGGCGATATAAGGAGAGGACAACTTCAAGAACTCGAGCATTTGTAATGTTCCAATCCACCAGGCACTCGGAGCTGCTTCAAGTTTAGAAGGACCCCTACGATTAAGCAACAAAGTCAACCTCAAATTTCTCAAATTTATTAGATTCGAGAAGTTTGGCAAAGTCTCCATCGAGGTTGTTTTACAACATAGATTGACTAGACTTTCTGGGAGTCGAGGCACCATCGAAATTCTAGGGCTACCCAATATCAATTTTTTTAGAAGTGGTAGATTCCCAATATTTTCTGGAATTTCTTTAAAAGTACCCCATGCCTCTAGCTCTTCGAGCTTCTCCAACATTCCAATGGTGCTAGATAGTTTTCTCAAGGGGCCTCTCATCTTTAGAACTTTCAAATTCTTCATGTTCCCAGTTACATCAGGTAACTCCCGCATATTTGTACTCAATAGATTCAACTGAATTAGGGAGTTGAAATTTTCAATCGACTTAGGCAATTGAGTTAAGTGGCTATCCACTAATGAGAGGGTCGTTCTTTGCGGCTATGCAACCAATGGCTGAACTTGTTCAATAATGCACACCTGTCCAAGCTAAGAATTTCTAGTTTTTCATCCTTCTCCATTCGGGAATCTCTTCTATAGCCGTAGAGTCAAGAAGAAGTTCCCTCAAAGATTCTAGTGCCCCCATCTCATTTGGTAGCTCTCGAAGATTATTACAATCCTTCAAGTTTAAGAAGACTAAATTCTTAAGCTGACTAATTGATCTATGAATTCGAACCAAATTCTCGCAACTTTCGAGGATTAGTCGCTCTAAATTCACATGAAAAGACAAGTTTGGGGTTTCACGCAACTTCATGCATCCAGTCAGATTTAGGACCTTCAAATTCTTAGCCAACTGAAAAGAAGACAACATATTGGTCTTCAAAATAAATTAAGATTACACACGAAATAAAGAATTCACACTGATTTTATCGAAATTCATACCTTGATGTGGCTCCATCCATCCCATTTTTCGGTGACTCTACTCATTGACAGATCAAGGATTAGTAGCCTCCTCATGGAGAAATTGGTCAGCTTAAAAACCAGAGGAAAGTATCTCCATGAAAGCCATCTCAACTTTGGAAGGATAAGACTACTAAATGTGGTTTGAACAAAATTTGGGCACTGGTAACATAGAAAACCACTCACTCGAGTAAGGATAGACTTTGTGATTCCATCAAAGTCTTTGCTATCCACTTGAATGAACCTTAGATTTGAAAGACTTGCTAGGCATTCTTTTATCAAGGAGTATTGAGATATTTCATCAAGCTTGAGAAATATTGCTTGATACTTCAATTCCATGAACTCCTCCCATCTGCCAAAATAGAAATAGAAAATGAAAGTTAGAATACGATTTACCGTGTTGATCTTCTTCAAGGGGAAAGCAATTATATCTTTTCTCATGTTGTTGAAAACAATTGATAAACAATGCACAAGAAATAAATCAACTCCGATATAAAAAAAATCAAACTGAATGTCCTATGATTAATCTCCTTAAAAAGGAATGAAGCTATATGATTTTACCTGCATTTTCTCCATAATTTCCAATGCTTGTGCATGAGTCCACACCCATCGTTGCTTCTCTGGTTGCCAACCACTTCCTTGTTGTATAAGATTTCTTCCAATATTTCTTAACCAATCATGCATCCACAGTCGATTATCTTCTTTAATCTTTATCAAAGATCTTTGCTGGAGGGTGTTAAGAGATTGTTGAGGAAGAAACTTACAGTTTTCCCACATGTAAATCACAATTCTTTTATCAATCCCAATGAAAAAACAAGCAATGTCAAAAAATATATTTCTTTGATCTTCATTTAAAGCCTTAATGCTGATCATCAATTTCTTTTGAACATCCTCATGAGGAAATTCTTCTAACTCCTTTAATGTGGCATCCCACTCCTCTATGCTTTTTCCAGATAAAAGAGAACCTATAACTTCAAGAGCTAAAGGAAGACCGCTACAAATATTTACAGCTCTTTTCGAGTGAAAGATGTATTGTTCTATGGGATAATCTCTTCTAAAGGCATGCTTACTAAAAAGTTGAAGAGAGTGATCAAAATCCATGCCAATAAGTTCGTAAGTCCAATCAACAAGTGTAGGCACATTGAGAATTCCTCGATCTCTAGTTGTAATGATAATCTTGCTTCCCTTGCCAAACCACTCACGCTTTTGCACAAGCGCATCAAGTTGACTTGCTTCGTCAACATCATCAAGCAAAAGAAGCACTGTTTTACAACATAACCTTTCTTTAATCACCTTTTTTCCTTCCATGATATTGTTGATATCGGGCCATCTTTTCTTCAGGATGTTTGATATGAGCTGATTTTGCAAGCGTGTAATCTCTGTTTCTCGAATGTTGGAAAGGAAGCAACAATTAGAAAAATCATCAGAAAGTTGATTGTACACTATTTGGGCAAGAGTCGTCTTTCCCATGCCACCAATACCGTGGATTCCAATGATCTTTGTTTCATGATTATGTGTACATATCATCCTCATGATTTCATCCACATGATTGTCTACTTCGACTAAGCAATCAGATACTTCCAAGTAGGCAGTTTTCAACTCAGTCAAAACATTATTGACAATTTCTTTCACAAATTCACCTTTACCTCTGAAAATATTGGAGGAAAAAGCATCAAGACATCAAGTTTAGCTGAAAAATGCATCTAGAACAACTAGACCGTCCATGATATAATCAAATACCTGTTTGGCATGCTTTGGAAGTCCCATCCCTTTAGTGCTCCAACCTCATTGAGAGCAGCCTTCCAATTGTTGATAGTCTCATCATCGAATCGCTTCTTGTTTGCATGAGAAACAATGGCATTGCCGTAGTGATCAGTCTGGTATTTTACCTCGGATGGTGTGACATTGTAGAAAATGGGCATGATCTTATGTCTCCTTGTGTTCTTGCCCTCCACCATCTTGACCAACTCCCTAAGGCACCATGTACTATGTGCATATCCTTTGGAAAAGATTGGTATTGAGATCTTTGACTGCTCAATCGCTTGGAGAAGCTGGCTACTGATCTCTTCACCAATGCGGAGCTCTTCATCATCTATATATGCCCGAATTCCAGCATCAATCATGCTGGTGTGAAGGTAATTAGTAATATCATTACGGGTATCTGGTCCTCTGAAGCTCAAAAATACTTCATAATCATATCCTGATAATTTCTCTAGTTCCTGATTATTAGAAGAGGCGTTCAACATGTTTATTTGGTCTTTGTACACGATCTCCTTATAAGGCTGCATTTAGTACAAAAGACAGAAGACCAGTACCAATTACTGTCAATGCAAAGTTCAACCACAAAGGTTGGTGCAATTTGTCTGTGCAACAAGGATTTGAAATGCTACCCGAAAAAAATGATGACCACATGCAGGATGATGAGGCTAATTTCTATTCGAAGCAAAAGTAGAGATAAGTTCAAAGTCACTTTAACAGGGTACGTTGTGGCTAATTTCTATTAGATTCAAATGTAGAGATCTACTCTAAGTAATTAGAATGAAACCCCATCAACAAATGCATATGCTTTTTCATGGCAAAGTTTAAGACACTATAGCAACGAAAGTTTGATTAGTCTAAAACCCATAGGAAGGAAATTGAGAAGAATGCTCAATTACAGGTTATGGTTCACAAGTCACTTTTCTTGTGTTGTTGCCTATGCAAATCTGTGCGGAAATTTTCTAGGGAGATAATGAGTGTCAATCTTAACTATGTAGAGTTTTCCATTTGCGGTTAACATTTGTCTTATATTCCCTATTAGTTTGTTATCTTCGCTTCTCTCTTTTGGCTCATTTATGTATGATCGACGAATTCCAGAAATTTACTGCTGAATATAACATGAAAGTTTCGCAATCAAGGGTGTTCAATTCAATGTAGCCACTTTTAGTGGAGTGAAATCTACTGATAGATTAGACCCCCCAAAAAAGTAAAAATCTACCGATGGCCGCTAAAAGGAGGCCGGTGTGTTAGTACTTTGATGGAAAATTGGTTATATTTCGGTTAAAGCTATTAATTGCAAAAAAAGGGAAAAAAAAAGGTTAAAAAAATTATAGTGCATTGACGAGTGAAATCAAGTATCACTTAATTACTAACGATAGAGAAGTAAACCAATCATTTGTGAATCCTTGACTATTATATCCCCTTCTGAAGAAGAGATGTCGTTGTGCGAATTCCTCTCGAGCAATGCTAGACTCTGATAGACTTGATAACGCAATTACATACAGAGTCAACAGCTTTGACGGAGCTCAAATTAGCTCATGAAATATTAAAGAAGATTTGAAAGTGTAGTTGAAGCTGCGAAAATTTGAAGGAATCAAAGCATGTGAAAGTGCACAAATAGACGGGATAAATCCGATCCATTATTTTCTCGTTTTCTTTTCCCTAGTGACTAGCAAAAGCTCTCCTTTTCACTCCAAAGCAACCAATTCCAAACATAGGGAGACACAGTCAAAGTTATCGAGTAGTTGCGGATGAATATGTGATGAATATAAAAGCCATAGCTGGCGTACAGAAGAATGTGTGCGTCAAAATCAAATGTTATTCTGGCCTCTTCTATTTTTATCTCTCGTGTGCTTAAGTTTTAGGGTCGTGTACTTCTGTTGTGATAATTCTTTTTTCTTGAATTGCTTATGTACCCCCAACTATAAACAAGAATCGAGCAGAATGAAATCAACTAATCCCACCCAACGTAAATCAAGATTTAAGGCGTTAAACTCCTTTACAGGTAGCGAGAATCAATCACTGATTACAATAAAGATCTGATCTTAAACTTGATAAAACAATAAACCGATGCAAGCATGGCGAATAACTGGAGCAAAATTACCAGAAGTAGTGGTGATATAGAAGGACAGAATTCGACAGTGGCGAGCCTGAATAAGATGAAGGCAACAACTAAGAAACAATGACGAAATGGATCTTGAGTGAAGAAAATGTTTCTTGAGTACTGCCTAATAGAGAAAAGAAGAGGGGAACATCCCTTTCTTATGTGGACCCGACGAGGAAATGTGGAAATGATTCCCTTACTTGGTTTCACACGAGAAAGCAGTTCCTTCGCCTTTCTTTCTTGCTTTTGTAAATTTCTTATCTCACCACTAACTATTGTCTCAATAGGCTTTCTCGTGAAGCATACGCAGCGCGTTGTCGATTATGGTCCATGCCCCCACGTTCACGCTCACTTAACCGAAAGAGTCAAAGACCCTACCAACACGGCTAAGAAAATGAGGTGAAAGGGACACGAAGACGACACGCTTAGATAAAATTACAGAAAAAGGAAAATGGGCAGACCAAAACAAAATCAAGGGGACCCAATAGTTGATTTTCCTCTGCTCTTTAGTGCATATCTTCGTGGTTGCCTTGTCACCATTCATACTTCAAATTGAATTGGTGATTTTTCCAGGATTATATCCACGTAGAGCGGCTTTATTCAGATGGTGTGAAAGGATATGTAAGGGGATATAGGAATCCACACGACACGAAATAAAACGGAGAAAGATAATCATTATTGGATGTTGTATCCAAAGACTGAAACTCAGGGGAGTGCGAAACATGAATAAGGGTGCGTTTGGTAACGTTTAAAAAAATTGTTTCGGTTTATTTTTGTTATGGGAGCGATTTTGAATAGAATAACGCGTTTGTAAACTTTCGTTAGAATAAAAAAAGAATAAATGTTTGGTAAATTTGTGTTCTTTTTTTTTTCTTTTAATTTTTAATATTTGTATTCTATTTTTCCTTTATTTTATTTTCCTTTTGGCCGGTTGCAGGCCTCGGCCACGGCCAGCGACTGGCCGACGAGCCCGAGCGGCCTGGTCTAGCCACAGTAGGGACTTCTATCATTTGCCTTGTCGCAGCTTTCTCGAGCCCTATTTTTCGTTATTCTGTCCTCATTCGTTAGTGTCTCTCGCTAGAACACCACCAAAATGCCCCAGGGAGATAAAGGATTTGGTTCTCTTCTTGAATGTCCCGTGATTCAAAATATATATATATTGAAGGCTTTTTAAGCGCTTTTCAAACACTAATGTGCTCGAAACCAAATTTTGAAGGTTTGGAGATCCACATAGCTAATAAGTGTATGATGTATTTTTGGTATTTGCGATTGTTAAATAACTGAATTTTTGTTGCTTTTTCCATGGACTGTGATGATAGTGAAGATGTGGCACCCCCTGAACGGCCCTCGATTTGTCAGGGTCGCCCAGTTCGCTTTACCTTCTCTTTCGTGACCTAAAGGTCCATCAATCCTGGGGTTTATATCTTTTAGGTCGGTCCTTGTGCAATTTATATGGCGGAAGCGTATCCAACAACTCCCTTCCCTATATTCAGAAAACGGTGCACACCAACTAAACATTTATGTAAGTTAAAGCCGTACACTTTTATTTACATAACTTGATGGACATCATTCGTCGGTACATCAATATGCCAAGGTTTTCTATACTCGACTATATTTCAAAAGATGACCGACATCTCTTCCAACAGTCATATACTTAAAGTCCATCGATCAGTGTCGACGTCCAAAAGTTCCTTCCTTTGCTGTGCTCCTCCTCGCGGCCATATCCAACCACTCGGTCCATCTGCTGGTGGCGGTGGCGGCAGAGGTATCTTGTCTAGTATGAAATGTTAGTCCCCAAACGGGGTGAGTACAATCACTCAGTAACAAAAGATTCAACAAGCTATATTGAGCATAACAATCGGCGTCCAATTTCATACAAGATAGACAAGGCAGGGAGACAAAGGATAAATGGATATCAATATCATGGAATTCTTCGATACTAAAGCAATTGCAAATTCTATAAGAATCATATGCCACATAATTAGATCACAATCATGAAACCCTTCAATGTGATGACAACATATTCAAACCCCACACATTTATAGTCAAATCATTCATTTTATTTTTCAAAAGGTTTCATCCCCCGGAGGACCAATGTTTGCGTCCCTCTGGCATTCGCATCCTTCCAGGCATCGCGAAAGCCTTCGGCATTCAGCCATTTAAGGCCACTGGGCATCTAAAGCGAATCACGCATCCAAGCATCTCGTACCCCACCTGGCATCACGAGGAACCTCGATCCTTTGGGCATCCCTAGCCATCTAGATTTACGTACCGACTAGCATACTACCGGGCATCCCGAAATTCCCGGGGAATAACCTCCGGCATTCAGCCATTTAAGGCCACCGAGCATCCACAAGGCATCGACTCACTCAATCCTTTGGGCATCCCGACTCCCGGGCATCATTAATCCGAGGGTTCAATGGGTGACAAATCGCATTTTAATTTCACAAATGCATCATCATATGTCAAACAAGATATCTCATGAACCCTTTTATCAAACAAATTGCATTTTAATTCACAAATGCATCATCATATGTCAAACAAGACATCTCACAAAATTTTTATCAATCACAATATCCCACCATCAGCGTCATCAAGTCACAAACCTCCACCATCAGCATCACTAAGTCACATGGCAATTCGAGAACTATACTTCATAGAGGACAATTCTATAGAAATCTCGAAACAGTAACTTAATTTCTACAATTGCGCAGTTTTAGCAACAATTCCGAATTAATTACTAAACCGGCTCAGAAAATTACAAAATTTTGACACGTTATCGATAAGACCTAGAGGAACAAATCTCAAGAAGAAGATTAAGTCAGATTCGATAGGCACCGAGGGTAAAACTTCGATTTTCTACCTACCTAACATTCTGTAAAATTCCAGAATTCATATTTTTGTAGGAAAATTATTTCGAGGGTCAATCCTTGTTCGTTTTCTCTGAATTTTGGATATTTTATTCATGAAGATGTTCTCTAAAACTTTCATCAAGGGTTCGAAATCAAATGGTTGTCAGATAATTACAGAAAATTTAAAATGTCGCCTGAGGTCACACTGATTTTCACAAAAACAGTTTGCAAGTTCACAAAACTCCTCCTATATATTAGATTTCGACCTCCCGTCATTATACTCTTTGTCCATACACACAATACACCTTACCACAGCATGATTATCACTAAGATTCCTCATGGTCAGAATCTCAAATTCATTTGGTTTCACTTGCAAGTTCAAGAATCCAGCACTCACACTTCATGAAATTCGAAATCCAGCACATGCACCTCATCCACAACCAGTTTTCTTGATCTAACACCCTCCTACATATCAAAGACTCCACATGCAGCTCAAGTACTCCATTCTCCTCACCTATTTCACTTCTTTTCTAGGAAAAACAGCTTGCAACAACATAGATTGAAGAACAATTGCTTGCCTTAAACTCTCTCACTCGGTAGCTGTCCGAAAATGGAGGTTCGGGGGTCGCGGCTTGGCCGGTCGGCGACGAGAACCGGTGGCGAGGCGGCGGCAGCTCGAGCACGGCAGAAGGTGGTCCCTTCTTCCTCTTCGCCGTTCACCCACCTGCTGCTCACTCGCGAATTTCCTCGCTTGATCTCTCTCTCTCTCGGTTCTGCTCGGTCACTCCCTTTAGCTCACTTACACGAGCAGATTAGCTGCTGGTTTTGCTAAAAACCAGCCAATAAAGAGGGGGATTTTCGGTGGATGCATGCATGGAGGACAGGTGTAGGTATAATAAGGATAAGTGTAATTGTGGAGGAGACAAGTGTCCACCATGCTTCACCTCATTCATGCGTTGGCCACCACTCCAGGAGCAACGTGGCCGTTGCTGGCCATGTTTCGGTCAGCATTTCTCCTCATTTGTTGACTCAAGTGTCGACAATGTGGAGTGGCTTTGGGCCGGTGGTTTGCCACTTACTACTCTAATTACACGGCCCAATATCTTCTCTAATTATTGGCCTTAGTCTCCACGTATGGGTGAATTAAATGTAGTCTACTTACATGGCCGTGTGATGTCGCAACAATAATCAAGGGAGGTCAATTTATAGGGCACACAACTAGACGGCCAAATATCTTGTCTATTCTTTCTCATGGAGCAAATCTCAGTCTCGCCAGTAATGGTACATAGGCAAATCCTTGTCGACGATTAGATCATTCCCATATGTGATCCATTGGTCCGATGGTGATTATAAAGTAATGTCCACACAGGACACTATTGGCATCCTCAACGGTACTCCTATTTGTTAGTCATGGTCATCGCACGTTTGGGGTTATAATTCTTCACATCTGCCCACATGCTTTTGAACCATCCTCATGCATCATCGAATTTTCTTTTTGTTAGCCGCCTATAAGTAAATGGACAGCTTCCAATGGCCGATCCTCGGATGTTTCTTCATTAGCGTACCTGAGTTGGTAGGGCTGAAAATCATTTGGAATGAGTCTTGGTCTCACGTGAAAGATTTCCGATGAGACTATAACTTATATGAAAATCGGATTCATTGATAAACATAATGCACTTGTCCCACGATGATACAAACTAATGTTCGTATATAACGCCAATATCATAATCCAGCAATACTCTCATCATTTAATCCTGGACCACCGTGTATCTAAGGATCGTTACGAAATTTAGGATGCCACAGAAGATTAAGGTTATTGTATGTATTTTCTGTTCTTTCTTGTCATCTAAATGTAATAGGGATTTGCTCATTTGAACAAGTGAAAAACGAAATTGATAATTAAAAATGACAAATTTACAATGCCATAAATTTCCCTAATCCATTGATATTGATGGTTGAGGATTAAAGCAACTAGGAACAACATAGAGAAATTATATATATGCAAAAGCAACGTTCTGCCCCCACAATACAGGCAGATGGCCATCAAAATCTTCTCGAAGGACAGAAACGCGCTTTCGAGAAAAGCAATCGCAGCCCCATGTCTCCCAGGTCAATGTCCAGACAATTTCTTCTCGAGAGGCAGGAAAGCAACATTCCGCCCCCACAATACAGGAAGAAGACCAGAAAAGTCTTCTCAAAGGCAGAAACGCGCTTTCGAATAGAAGAAAAGCGCTAAAAAAAAAAAAAGAAAAGAAAAGAAAAACCCTACAAAAGTTGTCCCGAAGAATCCCTCCTCTTTGCTAATCTCTTCCCAGTTTCCATTAGTACTGATCCTGCCTCTTGTTTCTTCCTGCTTGGCTTTCATATCCACCCACTTCCTTGAGCTTTGAGTCATGAAACTCGTGGGCATTAGCTTTGCAGAGTTTCAAGCATGCCATTTGCTTCTTTGTATTGCTCTTGCACTGGGTTTTAACCAAGTCTCCACCACCAATGAAACAGATAGATTTGTGCTTCTCCAATTCAAGGCTAGCATAATCAGAGATCCTTTTGGTGTGCTCAACTCATGGAATAATAGCATTGGGCTTTGCCAGTGGTATGGTGTTACGTGCAGCCGAAGGCACCGGAGGGTCACAGTCCTGGATTTGTCATCCCAAGGGCTCTCTGGGTCAATCTCTCCTCATATCGGAAACCTTAGCTTCATAAGGGAATTGCTGCTCCAAAACAATAGTTTTGATCATGAAATCCCTCCACAAGTCGGCCAGTTGTGTCGCTTGCGTATCCTAGGATTGCACAACAATTCATTGATTGGAGAAATTCCCAAAAACATATCGGGTTGCTTGAATTTGGTCATGCTCTCACTTGGGAACAACCAACTAATTGGAGAAATTCTAGAAGAACTTGGTTCATTGCTAAAGCTACGGCGGTTGAATTTGTATGCCAATAATCTAACTGGGAGTGTGCCTTCCTCTATTGGGAACTTATCTTCACTAGAGATCCTTTATTTAACCCAAAACAACTTCGGTGGGAGCATTCCCCAAGTTCTAGGCCACCTGTCAAACTTGCATCTCCTTGGCATCAGTTTTAATAGATTGTCGGGTACAATTCCATCTTCCTTACTCAATCTCTCTTCTCTAATTATGTTTGATGTTGTGTGCAACCAAATACAAGGGACTCTTCCAAAGTGGGCATAGTACACAAACTCTAGATCTTGAATTTTTAGTGTTACGAGAACCAACTTGAGGGACCGATTCCTCCCTCGATATCAAATTGCACTAAGCTAGATGTCATTCAAATTGGAAGTAACAAGTTTTCAGGGAAAGTACCTTCTTGGGAAAATTTGTTTAAGCTTCGCTTTCAAATCTTTGGTAATCAACTTGGAAGTGGAAAACCTGAAGACTTGAGCTTCCTTTGTTCGTTAACTAATAGCACCAAATTAGAGTACGTGAGTATCGGCAAGAATAAGTTTGGTGGGCTATTACCTAAATGCCTAGGTAATTTATCCACCACTCTCCAAGTATTTTCTGCAACCATGAATCAAATATCCGGTGAGCTTCCAAAAGAAATAGGAAATCTTGTCAACTTGGAAGTATTGTTTATGAATTTCAACCATCTTTCGAGTGTTATCCCCTCAAATTTTGCTAATCTACAAAACCTGAGGATTCTACAGGTAAGTGACAATAACCTAGGAGGGGTTATCCCATCTTTTTTTGGAAATCTAACCAAACTGATTGAACTATTTATTGGTGGGAACAACTTTCATGGGAATATTCCTTCATATCTATCAAATTGCCAGTTGATTGATTAGTTTGACCTATCTAATAACAATCTCAGTGGTGTCATACCCCCACAGCTTATCCGTCACTTGTCGTTAGCCATCATTACGGACTTGTCTCAAAATCATCTGGATCCGGAGTTTTACCCACGAAGTTGGCAACTTGGGAAATTTGACTGTGTTGGACATCTCTGACAATTTGTTGGTAGGTGAAATCCCAAGTAGTTTAGGCGATTGCATTGCATTGACATCATTGAGGATGGGAGGCAACTTCTTCCGTGGGTCGATTCCACAATCAATTAGATTATTAGGAGGCATTGAAGAACTAGATCTTTCATGCAACAATTTATCAGGACAAATTCCAGAATTCTTAGCGATATTTCGTTCCTTAAAGCTTCTAAATTTGTCACACAACAAGTTTGAAGGCATGCTACCACGTGAAGGAGTCTTTAAGAATGCTACTGCTACTTCTATTGTTGGCAACAATGAGCTTTGTGGTGGCATGCAAGAATTTCACCTCCCCAACTGCATTTCAAAAGCTTCAAGAGCACAAGGATCAATATAATAATATTTTTTCGCTTTTGTTATTCCGGGGAGTTCTTGGGATGGCTCTAAATGCAGCTCTTATATATCTTTTCGCGTGAAGAAGAATGTAAATGTACCATTTCCAAGTTTCTATGATGATTTATATCCGAAAATATCTTATGAAACACTCTTAAAAGCAACGAGGGTTTTTCTTCGACGAATTTGATCGGTTTTGGAAGCTATGGTTCTGTTTACAAAGGGATACTTCAGGATAATGGAACATTTGTTGCCGTGAAGGTACTTCATTTAGCCCGTCAAGGTGCTTTGAATAGCTTGATGGTCGAGTGTACAGCATCAAAAAACATCAAACACCGAAATATTTTGAAGATACTAACAGTTTGTTCTTCTAAAGATCATCATGGAAATCATTTTAAGGCTTTAGTCTATGAAGACATGGCAAATGGAAGCTTGAAATGCTGGATACACCCATGCAGAACATCACCTTATGGGAATGAGCCTTTAAAAAAAGTTGAATTTCATTTGGAGGATAAATATTGCTATTGATATTGCTTCTGCACTAAATTATCTCCATCACCAGTGTCCCATCCCCATTGTACATTGTGATCTAAAGCCAAGTAATATCCTCTTAGATGCTGAGATGGTCGCGCATGTTGGCGACTTTGGATTGGCGAAATTCCTTGATGGTTTAACTAATAAAATGAGCTCAATGGCAAGAGGGACAACGGGTTATATTCCACCAGGTACTCTCTCTCTCTCTCTCTAAGCAAGAGAGTTTGTATACCAAAAAATTATTGATGGTCTTCTTGTGTTAAGTTTGGTAGCTAATGGTAACTCTTATAGTCTTACGCACATTAAATTTTGATTCGATGATTCGCAATTTAATTTGATTCGTACTATGATCCAAATTGGTGACAGAGTATGCAATGGGATGCAAGGCTTCAAAAGAAGGCGATGTCTATAGTTACGGCATTCTCTTGTTGGAGATATTCACGGGGTTGAGTCCCACAGATCACACATTCGGAGACAATTTGACTCTTCATAATTTTGTCGCAGAAGCTCTGCCTGAACGAGTTCTAGAAATTACAGACATCTTTTGCTTCAAGAAAAGGAGGATAGTAGTTGTTATTTGCTTTATGAAAGGGAGAAGATATTTCGAAAATGTTTAGTTATGGTGTATAAAATTGGAGTTGCTTGTTCGTCTCAAGTACCAGTACCACAAAGACGGGTAAGTATCAGCGAAGTTCCACGTCTGCTGCACCAAATTAGGGATGAACTCCTTGCATGGGTTGACATGAATAAGAGGAACCATCGATAACTTAACTGAAAAGCTCAAATTCTATCAACACATTGAGAAGTTTGCCATTGGACAGATTATGGCAGGAGGCTCGCCCTAGCTCATGGTGTTTTTTAGTTGCATCTATTTCTTACTTTCGGTTCCTAACTTTCTCTTTTGACTTGTATGGCTTGAGATCAGACTTTTAATCCAATTTAGATGAACAACAATAGCCTTCAAGGTCATCTTGAATCTTCTCATCAGTTTCCTAAATTACAAATGATTCTGATAAAATTCAAAAAGAGCCCTTTTGCTTCGGCATTGAACCAACAGGACATGACCCGAATGTCGATTAGCTCTTCTAATGTGAAGACGGGTTCTCTTTCCGCACCGCCGAGAGCCATTCCCTCTGCCCCCACACGCCGCCGACTCAACTTGGATCGCATTCGTTACCACCGCGCTCCGCTCACACGTGGCCGCCAAGGAACCCCACACCATGCTCCCACCACTGAAATCCCCAAAACCGCACCATGTCGGCCTGACCCTGCGTTACGCCGCTGTCCAAAGACTTCCGGTTCGTGCTCTCTCGTGAGGGCGGTTCGTCGGGAGGAGAGGAGCTCGTGGAGGCGAAAATGGGCCGTCGAAGGGAGACGTGGAAATGCTTGAGGCGGAATATCTTGGTCTCGCAGGACTCCGGCGATGGGGTGGTGATCGTACAAAGGACTCAAAATGTAAGTGTGTGTACACGCACTGTTATGGATTAGTTTTACTTGAGTACGCGATGTAATTTGGTATGCTTTCTGTTACATGTGACGATGGACTTACTATGAAGATGTGTTCACTTGGTGTGTACATGGGCTAGATGTATGTCTCATGTTCGTATGTTCTATCCGCATGTTTTACATCAGTGTAAGCAAGTCATGTCTTGTGTTGCCAACTTCAGCGGGTGGATGTTTCGTCTTCTCTTTCGATACCACAAGACTGCGGAAGGGGAAGTGAATTGACCGTTGAAGTATCGAGGAGCCCTAGTGAATTTGGTGTATGTAGGTAGTCTTGGAAATGTCATAGTCGTTTACTGCTTCTTTTTTCTGAATGGTTGGTCTTGATATGAGTGGATGTCGAGACAATGGAGAATTTTGTGATTTTTGGGGAGGATGCATTGATGACTTAGCTACATTATCTGGTGTAAGTGCATCTGCTAGTATGGTTGTGTCACTTCGTTTCTTCTTTTTTTTTTATGATGGGAAGTAAACCTGACGTTTTGAAAGTCAAGAGTTCTCTAGCTTAGAGCAAATAATGATGGTTTAGGAAAAGATAAGGATTTTAACAGAGTGACTTGTTGCAGCAAGATAGATGCACCACTTTCATCTTTCTCTTCAAGGTATTCTTATTGGGGGAATCAACATGGGTTGGAGATGGATGCACTAGTGCCTTTGGGCCTTAGGAAGGATATACTAGTCCAGTATGGGAAGACACAATCACAATGTTGATTTGGTGTACATACCTACAGAATAAGTAATAAGAAGATCAATATTGAGAAAGTAGAGAAAAGAAATCTAGGATTCAGGGTCTCCCTGCTGTTTGGTGTCCTCTCATATTTGAGGGGATTTTACATGCACCAGGTGCCTACACCCTTCTCTAGCCTAACTGTGAGTTCCAATTGAGTGGGTCCACATATCCTGTTTTCTGCTCTGTGGATCTCACTGCAACTATACAGTAATTTCCCTTATGTACTTTTTCTTTCTTTGGAAAACTATAACATCAATGATTGGATAAGTCAGCCACTCTTAGTTTTGCGAAATTTGCGTAATTCAGCAAGTTGCAGTTCATGCATTAAAATGTCTTAATTATTCAGGTCAATCATGGCTTTTCTGAAATGGATTTAGTCCTGTTTACCTTGGTCTTGCATGATCCTTTGATAAGCTTGATCTTCTCTTTTCATTATGAAGTGCATATACAATGAGTGGAAGGGATTTTCCTGGTGGACTTTGGATCTACAGGCTTTCTTATCAGATCCTTGCAGGAACAAAAATCCTCATCTCCAAGAACAGTAAGTGGAATTGTTCCAGAAGTTAGTTCTTATTTTTAAGCTATATTTCATAGGAAAGCTGCTATAAAAGTTTATGTTACTCGTTCTTTGAGTGGGATTACACTACATAATAGTTGTCTTTAGCTAGGAACCATGTACCTCCTGGTTTTATATCCCATTTTATTTTTGCCTTTGGCACTGGAAATGTCTGGGAGACTACATATAATTGTGATGGTAGGCATGTCAAAATTAGTGTTGCCATGGGACATCACATGGTGTTCATGTCCTGAACACTAGAAGGTGCACAACAGAGTATGTACTTTATCCAAATTAAAAGGTAGGGAGAGTTCTATTCTTTCATAAGAACTGAGTTTCTCGATAGCAGATAAAGGTTGATGTGTTATATCATGGGAGAAGGGAGGCTATTGCTTTCCTCACATTTATATACTTGTATAGTTGGTGAATCTAAAGATATTGAGAGATATAAGACAACTTTCAGGGCTTCGTATTTCAGTCTTGAACGTTCGGTTATTATGCTTCTTTTCTCGCATTGTCTGTTGGAGATTTGAGATTTTAGAAGTCAAAGGTTCCTCCTTGGCCGACAGAACTGAAGGTTTCTCAAGAAAAGTTTTCATACGATCATCTCATTGATATTGCCTTTATAAATTAATTTCTGTAACACTTTTTCCCGATCTCGATGGTCATAACTATGCACGACAAGAAACTTTGCTTTGATGCGTCAGAAGAGAGCAGTCACTTATCAACTTACACATTTAGTTGTTGGACTTGCTTACCTCTGTTAGTATGACTGCAAGTTCTTTTTGTACTCAGTGATGGCAGTCAGTGGCCAGCAGCGGATTATGTTGTTGTGAACATGGATGGGCAAGGGATCGGCTACCTCTTACCACAGTACTCACCAACTGCAGCCGATTAATGTTCTTCCTTACATTCCTTCAGGCACTTTTTGGTCGTGAGTATCCTGTAAGTTTGTGACGTATAAACTTGACTGATATGTTTAACTGAAATGTCTCTTGCACCTTGAGATTTTTCTGATTATCTATATCTTGCGGTTACTTTAATTTTATAATTTGGATGCATTCACTTTGGAAAATGTATCTGATCTGATGCTCTTGCTTAGTTTTAAAAGGTTGGACTGCATGATGAGGAGAGAGATTCTTCCATTGGGAAACAATATCAGTGCCTTGGGCCTTTGCTTTTTGGAAAATGGAATTTCAGAGATTAAGTCATGCAAGGATCTTCCATATTTTCTGTAAGTTTTCCTCTCATCTACATTTTAATGGTGACAGATGGACTTTGGATTATTCTTGATGCTTGCTTGAGGAGATTCTTTTTCCATTTTTGGACTTATTGTTGATGTGCACTATTTTATTTTACTATAAATCAACACGTGTACAAATTTATTCACTCTAATTTCGATCATGATTTATAGTAGGATGTGACTATGTGGGGAATTGCCCGTTTGCAAGTCTCTATGTTTGCATTTCGCATGAGATGGAGATTTCCACAGTAGTGTGATTTCATGAATTTTTGGTTGATCTGCACAAGCTCCTATTATTTTATTATTTCTCCCCTTACTTTTCAAAAGATATTGTGGCTCCTTTCCCTTTGATGCTCATCATCTGTTTGAGTATGTAATGATTTGCAAACAAACAGTCCACTTCACGTGACTCAAGTTGTGTCACCATACTTTTGTCCAAATTGAGCAAGTTTAAACCATCAATCAAAGATTTGCATACCTCATTCTGAATTTTGAGACCCAACCAACAGACGTAACCAAACACATTGACTACATGGTCAAAGGAAAAACATGTGCTCTGCAGTTTCCTCCTACCTACAAACGAGCATGCCATGTTTTCTTTAATTCTCCTGATAACTAAGTCTTTTCTAGCAGTAAGATCATTTTGGTACAATCTCCAAATGAAGAGTGTTACACTTCTGGTGGGCATTGAAGGCTCCAAATCATTTCCATACTCTATTATCTATTAAACAAGGAGGAAGATGGGCCTTTGTGTTTAGCTCTAATCATTCCTCCTGTATACATAATATAGTTTTTACTTTTAGTTCTCCTTTTTTTCTCTAGTGGGCAATTGAGTCCTTCTTCAGACATTCTAGCACACAGGGATTTCCAATTGGCTTCTGCTTCCTCAGAAGTATTATTCCTCACTCTTTCTAATCCCCAGAGTGACTTAAAGACAAATTAAGGCTTTATCCTTCAAATTTGGATCAACTTCACCTTCTCCGGTAAACTCGATTGTGATTGACTTCTAGGAGCTGATGCATCTCTGCACACTTCAATAACTTCTCTATCACCTACTTGCCACATGGAGCCCTGTTTAATCACTTCTATCCGTTGCACAATACGAGACCAACCCAAGAATCTCTCCTTCTATTTGAGCCTTTTAAAAATCAGAATGGGTAAAGTAGACACATTTAAAATTTTATACCAGAAATTAGTAGGATTATGCTGTATTTTCAATGCTATTCCTGCAAGTAGGGCTATAAATTTATCAAATTTCTATATCCCTTCCCTTCTTTAGTTTGGGACTCAGACATAAGATCCCAACTCCTCCAGTGGAGTTATTTCCATTCTTCTGTTGACCCAACCATAAATTAGCTATTGTCCTGTCAACCTCATTACGATTATTTTGGGAAACTTAAACCATGCCATAGAGTATGTGGGGGATTGCATAGCCACGCCTTCACTAATACTTCTCTTGCTGCCTGTGACAGCATTAATCCTCTCACCCTTGCAACTTCCTTGGATCTTGACAGAACTGTAAAGCTTCCACCTTAGACCTGCCCAATGGGGAGACCTAGATATTTTCCTGGACTATTTGTATGTCCTACACCCAACACACCTGAAGTCTCATCCTTGACATTTGAACATAAAAACATTAAAAAGTTTTGGAGAGTTATACTCTGACCTGAACCTATGCAGTAGTCACATAGCATTTTCTTCATCCTTTCTGCATTTCTCTCTGTTGCATTAAAAAAAAAAAAGAAAAAAAAAGAAAGTCATCTACAAAAAGACATGAGAAAGTACAGTACATTTTTTGGCAGAATGCTTTCAGGGATCCTTTGACCATTGGATTCCAGCACTGACAAGGGGATTGAGCATTCATGACAAAATGGAAGAGCTCTAATTTTTACCACTTTCTAAGCACAACGTGGTGAAAGGGAAGTTTCCTCGTAATAAATTTGCACATGAGAAGTGACCTATATGTGAATTCCTTATGCTCCTTTTCAGATGAATCAATAGTGTAGGTGCTGCTTTGTTTGAGCCTCTTTCTTCTCGTATTGTCTCTGTGGCTTTTGATTGTGTGGACTAATGTTTATTCTTGCTTATTGCTTAATTTGTGTTGCCAGTACCAATTTGGAGGTAAGCTTGTGGACTGCTGTATTAATGGCACAATGCCATCCACTCTTGCTGCTCTCTGAATATAGGTCGCTTGTTGAAATGAGATATGCTTGTCCATCATGGACCAGAATTTGATGTGATATGAAGTGAAATCTTTCTTCTGTTTGCCAGTCTGTAAATTGTCTAGGTGAATAGTCCTGAGGAAAATTTATGATGAACTAGCACATTCAGTACTCGCCGCTTGTGGGAGAGAAGGAAACAAGTCGTTTTATACTGACATGTAGTAAATCTATGTAGATATAGCTGTATTGGCTTATGTGTTGTGGAGGGCCTTTTGTACAAAACACGTGCTTGTAAATGTTCTGTATGGATAACACAGATTTGGGTGCCTGTGATCTTTGTCTATGTATTATTCTGCATCCTGTATCTGGGAATAGGGTCTGGGAATAGGGACAAAGTTCAAAAGTTATGCCTGGGGTATTGACTATAGCAGAAACTATGCTCTTGTTGAGATATCCATGTTATGTTGATAGGTGCATGTCTTACCATCTTTAATTCTTTAAAAAATCAGCTGAATCAGGGCCTCTATGAGCCTGTTTCATTGATGAGTCCCTCTATATAATAGCTGAGGTATTGAAAATTGATTTGACGATTGTAGTGCCAAACAAGAAGGAATAAAGGCAGATCCCATTCAATTGAGGCACTTTCTTGATTTTCTTAAATGTAGAAAGCTCCAGACAGAGACTTTCTTTATTGGGCCAAACCAATGTACGTACATCTCTTTCTGTCATCTCTTTCTCACCTTCTCATTACTCAACTACAAGCGTTGTACCTCTGGTTCTTTGTTTTAAGGGAGTGTGATTACTTTTTAGGCTTTTAAAGGGTTGGGCTATGAGTTCCATTGAAGCTAGAGTAGAGAAGCTCGTTCATTATAATATGATTTTAAAAGTTACAGTATTTTAGAAGTCATTATTCTTGCTCATTTTTTTGTCAATTCTCTAGTCAAGTTACTTGAGTGTGTGCCTTATGTGAATCGAACTGTGCATGAGGTTGTGTACCTTCTATCCACACCCCAAAATATCTCACTGAAGGAGGAAGAAAAGAGATAAAAGATTGCAGTTGTTTTTTTAAATCCAAATTTCACATTTTCTAGCAAGCATCAAATGCACAGCCTAGACTTTGATGTTCACTTTGCTGTGGCTTGCTGTATATATATTGGTTAATGTTTGGTGTATGTGATTTTGATGGTAGACCTTGTCACATCAATCCATGAGAATTGGTTCAGTGCAAGATGCATGAGCACATCAAATTCTGCTGGTGAAGGAGCTATTGTCATGCAGACAACGGCTTTCATCTTGGTGGCACTGTGAGCGTAGATGTTGACAAATAGAATTGGTTTAGGACTACAGTGAAAGCATACTATGCAGTTTTAAGCAATCAGATATTGCAGATAATGCTTCAGCATGCATTTCCCTCATCTGTGACAGGTATGATGGTTCAATTGGAGTGGCATCGGGTGCTGTAATGGCTGCTGATCAATTTGCATGGCAGCCAAATTGAAGAAACCTTTGACCTTGCAGTGAAGTTGAAATTGTGAGCATCGGGATTATCTCTCGTTTTGCTGATTGGATAAGTTAATTTTAAGGAGCTCAAAACTACATTCGTGTCCAAGTTTGTTAAGTAAATCGTAAAGAGCTCAAAACTGCATTTGCTTTAGCTGCTTTCACGGGATAAATACGAAATGGACTTTTTAACCATGTTCTCTGACCATTTGGTTTTTTACCGGCAGATGGAGATCCTGATAATCCAGTGAATCCATTCAGCAAATCTGTCATTGATGGCAAGGGGGATCATCTTTCTTGCTAACCTGCAAGTTTGTCACTGCTGATCTCAGAATGTTTGAACAAGACAAACTCCAGTAGGTTCGATGGTCTTAGCCAAAAATTTTCAGGCAACTAGTATTCACAGGCGCTGGACTTTGATTAGGATGAATTGGGTAGAGGACTCTCCGAGTTAAAAAAATCCTGTGAGATCGTTGGTCTGCTATTTGCTGCGTGGTCATGCTGGTATTGGGTGAAGGTCTTGCTGGTGTCTGCATAGTGATTTTCCTTTGTACAAAGATCGTTATTTAAGGTTGTTCAGCTGGCTTATTACTGTTGACATCATTTTTATAACTGGATTCATGCCGATAATAGAGATTAGAACAGGGATGAAACTGTGCTTGGATTAATTACATTTATGTTCTATCGTCCTCATCCCCTTCTTTTAGCATTGAATGAGCTCATTCTTTTATTTTGAAGTCTCCTGCGTTTAAGATTGGACTACCACAGTTGTCGGAGTAAACTAGTCATGTGGTCTGATGCAGAAATGAAGAAAACAGAAGTTGATTATGGCAGGAGTTCATAAGCATGGCAGAAGCAGGATATTAATAAAAATAGAAGTGCATTAGTATATCTTCGCTGTAGATCTCATCACCCCAGAGCAACCCTAGAGCTCCTTATGAGGCATGGCGGAAGCAGAATCCCAAAACCGTTGGGTTGCATTTATTATTCTCTCACGCCCTTATTGTACAGACACAAATATATCTTCCTTGGCTGAAGTGACCATTATCAATTGATCATCTCTAAAGGAGAAAGATCTTGGTCTATGATGGATCTGCAAGGCAAAGTGAAATAAAGATGAATCTATCCAGAAGCACAAAGCCGGATTAGTATCACAAAAATATGTTGAACAAACTACGTTAACTTACGTATAAAGGAAACAAGTAGGATCAGAAGAAGAAATCCTTAGGGCATTTCCCAAGTTCTTGATTTGGAGTTTCTCCTACGTGTGCCACCTACATAAAAGAGCAGGCATCCTGTTCTCAGAACTCTATTGAAACGTCTGCTCTTAAATATTAAAGCGGGAGACAAGCTACTGGCTTGTCTTATAATGGTGTAAAGAAAACAGGAAGCAGCTGAATTATTGAATGGCTTAGCCAACATCGGTATTTTCCTTCTAGCAAAAACTCATGACTTATCTCCTAAACTATACAAGGAAACACTCAAGTAAATATGTCGAAATGATATGCAAGACTAGGCACACGTATATAAACCAGTGAAGTAAATCAAATTATAGGAGTAAGGGATAGAGAATTTGCTCAATTGATTTATAGTGGTTCAGCCCAAACTTGGTGCCTACGTCCACTCCCCGAGCCTTGCTAGGAGTTTAAATCCACTACCTCAAAAAAAATTTACAGTTTGGTTGATGAGGAGCCAAACACTCCGGTACATCTTGAATTCATAACCCGCACAAGTAATTGTCTCTCAACAGACACTAGCAAACCATTTTCAAAAATGTTTCAGCAATCTGACAGAATACATGTGTTCTGACCACTTAAAGATACTCAATATATAGTTCACTATCTTCAGAAACAAACTAAACAAGAGCTAGCCACTGAAGCTTCAAAGTCAGTTCACTTGAAATGGGGTCAGTCGACTGGCCCAAGGGACATGGTGACCAAGTAAATTCTTTCCACAGCCTGCAAGGTCTGGAGACCACCGCAAAATGACAAGCCTTCCAGTCATGACTTGATCTGATCTCCTTCATAAATCCAAGATTGACTTCAGCTCAAGTTGTTCACTTCTTATTCCTCAGTCCTTCACAACAGAGTCATTATGCTGAACCACCTCCTGGCTGCCTGTGTAGCTGCCATATACATTGATTGAATCCGGTACCAGGTACAACACCAGCTGTGTATCTGGTTTAGTGGCTCCCTATGCCTTTGGGAAGGGAAACACCTTGAAAAGCATTATATGCAAACATAGTTCAGGCCACCTTGACTTCTGGTAGAACTTACATAATAATTAGATAACAACTGTTTGGGAATCCCAACGCCAGTGTTCACTCCAAACATTCATACACTTGCTGATGCGGGCAGCTTGTGACAAATTAATTCATTTTTATGAGCAAGTCAACAAGTTTTGGTGCTAATGCAAGATATAATAATAGTCATCCATAAAGAAGAATATGTAAAAGAAGATTCTAACTGCAGAGAGCATTGCACCTGATTCTGGGATATTTCACCAAGTGAGACTTGCAGGACTCAAAAGGCATGAGAAGATGAAACATTTTGATAATTTATAGATGGTGATCTTCCACCGATAGTTACTGCTCTTGGAATCGTTCAATTTGCACTCATCCCAAGCCTAATACGCTGAAATCCAGAGAAATCCATAATGAACAAAAGAATTCTGTAAGTCCTACTCCGATACCGAAAAAAAAAAAGAGTAAGTTCTCCTGGGAGAGTACGAGAATTACCAAGAACAAGGTATATCATTTACCTATGTCTGTATTGTCGCTGAAGACAATTTTAACAGCATAGTCAGCGGATGCCCACCAGCAAGAACATAAAATAAGGCCCTCTTGATACAGTAGTCAAGAAACAACTGTTGACCACTTCCACAAACTATTCCATTATACCTACAAGAATCAGATCAACACGCGAAAGTTGACTTGAGGCAAAAGAAGAAGAAAATTTGAGCAGACGATTGAAAAGAAAAGCATCACGATGTTTCCTCTGTTATTTATATTTTAGTGATCCTGTATTTATACTCAAATTTTCTCCTAAAGATTACGACTATTCGATGAAGTTTTCCACGCTTCGTGCCTTTTCGTTGACAAACTGCCGATTCGTGCTTGATGGAAGACGATGTATAAATAGAGACGTACGTTCTTTTCGACGGGTGATCAGGTGCAACACAAAATCCTCACATTTAGAATACACCATCGATGCGTGAGGAAATTTGGTTAGTAGAGTGCCTATTCTTTCTTGATTTTCGGGAGTTTCGACGAACGTGAATCGCAAACAATGGCTGGAGGTTTGTCTATAAACGATCTTGGCTTCCGTATATGAATTTTTATGTCTTACATTTGGTATCAGAGCATGTTTATAGCCTCTGCCTTGTTTTGTTAAATTTTGGTGTATTTTCGGTGTGTTTTCGTTGAATTTTCGGCCATTTATGTACATGAACAGTAACTCGGATTTTGAGGCCGAGAGAGAAACTCAACGATTCCGGGCAAAATCCGCACTACCCACCCCTTGATTTCGGACCCATTACGGTCGCACCGCCATAAGGAACGTTAGCCATGAGTTTTCCGGTATATCGGAGTTTGCCGGAGGCTAATCGGGCGGCGGAAGTCGTGGTGATTGAGGATTTCGTTTGTGGAGTTTTTCGTTTGCTTTTGGGGCCAATTCTTTATCATTTTCGCTGAAACTTGTACTCTTGTGGTCGTGCCGACGTTCTCTTCAAAACCCATAAATTATTTCGGTCTTAGATGGGCTGCCGGAAAAAAACGGAGAAGAAATGGCGGCTGAAAATGGCGAAAAACCGGCGGAGGGCCTCTGTTCGCGCGAGGGAGAAGGCGCGTGGGCTCCACGCTCGCGCTGCAGTTTGCAGGCGCGTGGACCCACGCGCCCCGCGCTATACGCGCGCAACCGCTACCCGCGTGGGATCCACGCGCGCGGCAGTTGCCGGGCGCGTGCCCCGCACGCGCCCGCGCGCTGAACGGCGCGTGCGGGGCACGCGCCTCGCGCGGTTCTAGCGCGTGCCGAGCACGCGCCTGTGGACTGGACGCACGTGCTCGGCACGCGCCTGACGTCCCCTCTTCCGCGGTCTTTTTTTCGCTTTTGCCCCAATTTTTTAAAATTTTTTGCAATCATAACCTTGGCCAATTTATTTATTTACTGTTCTGCCCTTGATGTATTTATTTATTATATCATTTCATGCATTGTTATGAATATTTTATGCATGAAATTAAATGTCCAATGGTCCATATATTTAATTAATTAGGGAGTGGCCACAGCATCTTTAATTAATTAAATTATATATTAAAAGCCTCCGATCATATTTAGAAATGGACATTGATTGTAATTAATTATATTAATATGATGAATTTTATCCCACAGGAATTTTCATTATATTAATATGATTAATTGGATGAAATATCATATTATTTTCTTAATTTACCTCCAGGGATTAAGAAAATGCATATAATATGGTAGTTTCTTCATGATGTAATTATGAATCTATTTAAATTAAAAACTTAGCCTGGGTAGTTTTATGTTATGTGATTCATATTGTGACATGTTTACATTGGTAAAAAACATGATTTATTTACCTCAAATTTTTGTGACATAAGCATGGTTATTTGATATGCGGTTTCGCAACACAGTGAATTTCTCTTTTAAGTTTGATGTTTCCCATACTAATGGTGAGAACTATAAAGTTTGGAAGAGTCGTTCTTCTTCAATTGGGGTGGATGGACATTGACTATGCTTTATAAGGAAGAACCACACTCCCTGCTTGATTGAGCACTCCAGTGAGATAGCTCTTTATAACCAATGGGAGCGGTCCAACCGCGTTTGTGCCATGTTTATAAAGAGCTAAGATATCTCTAGTATTCGTGGTTCAGTTGCTCGGCATAACAATGCTAAGAGCTTTATTGGAGGCCATAGATGCGCAGTTTGAAAGTTACCGACGAGAAGCGCATGCCATGACCACGATTATGAAGTTTTCATCATTGAAGCTCACTAGTGTTAGAGGTGTGCGTGAGCACATCATGCAAATGAGGAACATTGCGGCTCGGCTTAAGAACCTTGAGGTTGAGATATACGAATCATTCCTTGTGTATTATATTACAGACACTCTCCCACATCAATATGCACCTTTCAAGATCTCTTATAACACACATAAGAATAAATGGTCTATTAATGAACTCATGACCATGTGTGTTCAAGAGAGCAAGAAAGACTGGTTATGGAATTGGGAGAAAGTGCTCATTTGGCAACACAAAGGAAAGAATAAGGGCTATGGCAAAGCATAAGGGAAAAGGTAAAATACCTCCCAAGCTGACATTAAGAAAGAATCAAGTGTTTCTTCGTAGGCAGAAGGGACATATAAGGAAGGATTGTGTCAAATTTAAGGCACGGCTCGAGAAGAAAGGTTTCCTCCTTGTGTTTGTTATGAATCTAATATGACCGATGTAAGTCACACACTTGGTGGATTGATTAGGATCTACAATCCATATTTCGAATTCCTTGCGGGGTTTTCAAAACCACTTAGGAAGCCGAGTGGGAAGTGAACAAACATCTATTGGAAAACAAGATGTTTCGCATGTGGAAGCTATTGGGACATATAGACTAGTTCTCAATAGTGGTTTTGTTTTAGATTTAGAAAAAGACCTTTTATGTTCCTAGTTTTTCTAGAAACTTAATTTTAGTTTCAAGACTTGTACCTTTGGGATACTCTTTTAACTTTTCAGATTCAAACTTTTAGTTTATCATTTAAATCTGAAATTGTTGGGAGTGGTATTTTGTACGATGGTCTTTTTCAATTAATTTACAAGACAATGCCTATTATGATGCGATGCATGTTCATGATAAAGCTGGTATGAAACGATGTGTTGTGAAAGAACATTCCTCTATGTTGTGGCACCGGAGATTGGGACATATCTCCATAGAAAGAATTAAACGATTAGTAAATGATGGAGTACTTGGTACTTTAGATTTTACTGATTGTGATACTTGTGTGGACTGCATAAAGGGAAAGCAGACTAACAAGTCAAAGAAAGGTGCCAAGAGGAGTACAGAAATATTAGAAATCATACACTCGGATATTTGTAGTCCAGATATGGACTCATGTGGTCAGAAATACTTCATCTCCTTTATAGATGATTATTCCGTTATATGTATCTCTACTACTTGATTCATAATAAATATGAAGCATTAGATGCCTTTAAAGTATTTAAGACGGGAAGTAGAGAAACAATGCAATAAGCAAATTAAGATCGTGAGATCGGATAAAGGTGGAGAATTCTATGGTAGATACACTTGAAGATGAATGACACCTGGTCCATTTGCAAGATTTCTTCAAAGAGCATGGGATAGTTGCCCAATATACTATGCCTGGTTCTCCCGGACCAAAATGGCGTGGCGGAAGAAGAAATCGGACCTTATTGAACATGGTGTAGTATGCTTAGTAGCTCCAAACTTCCTAAATTCTTATGGGCAAGCACTTAAGACGTCGGTGTACATATTAAACCGAGTTCCGACCAAGGCTGTCCCAAAAGACACCTTTTGAGTTATTTAGGGTTGGAAACTCAGGTTTGCATCATGTGCGCGTTTGGGGGATGCCCGTCAAGTAAGAATTTATAATCCACAAGAAAAGAAGTTGGACCCGAGGACCATAAGTGGGTATTTCATTGGATATGCCGAAAGGTCCAAGGGATACGAGGTTTTATTGTTCATCTCACCACTAGGATTGTGGAATCAAGAAATGCTAAATTTCTTGAAAATGACTTGATCAAAGTGGAGCGATCGACCAAGGGATCATGTTCCTAAGGAAGATCATTTAAGACACATTCAACTTTCCACCTCAAGTTTAAGATTAGTTGTTGCTCATAATGCCCCTTGATTCAGCCGGGTGAGCAACCAATTGTTGAAGTTCCAACTTGTGATATTGATCCAGTAGATCCGGTTGTTCAGCAATTACCAGAAACTGTTGAACAACCGGTTGAGCAACATGCTCCTCAAGAGAATGTTGATCAACATGAAAAGATCTACTAGAACAAGGAAATCGGCTATTCCTAGTGATTATATTTTCGTATTTACAAGAGTCTGACTACACAATATTGGAGGCGAGAATGATCTGGCGTTTTCCACAAGCCATGGATAATGATAAATCAATTTATGGTACAATGCCATGAAGGAAGAGATGAGTTCAATGGCATCTAACAAAATCTGGGATTTGGTTGAGTTACCTAATGGTGCGAAGGCCATTGGTTGTAAATGGGTCTTCAAAACTAAGAAAGATTCATTGGGTAACATTGAAAGATATAAAACTAGACTTGCTTGCCAAAGGATTCACTCAAAAGGAAGGAATCGATTACACTGAGACCTTTTCTCCCGTATCTAAGAAAAGATTCACACTGAGATTGTTTTGTGGTATTGGTTGCCCATTTTGATATGGAATTACATCGGATGGATGTGAAAACGGCGTTCCTCAATGGAGAACTAGAGGAGGAGGTTTACATGAAACAACCTGAAGGATTCTCCCTCTAAAAAGGTGAGCATTTGGTGTGTGCAAAGCTTAAATCTATATATGGCTTGAAACAAGCATCCCGTAATGGTACTTAAGGTTTCATGATGTTATCTCTTCATTTGGTTTTATAGAGAATGTCATGGATCAATGTATATACTTAAGGTTAGTGGGAGCAAAATTTGTTTCCTTGTGCTGTATGTGGATGATACTACTACTGCAACCAATGATAAAGGGGTTGCTACATGAGGTGAAACAATTCCTCTCTAGGAGTTTTGACATGAAGGATATGGGTGAGGCATTTATGTCATTGGCATTAAGATCCATAGAGATAGATCTCAAGGCATTTTAGGACTATCTCAAGAGCCTATATCAATAAGGTCTGAGAGATTTCGGATGAAGTTGTTCACCCAAGTATAGCACCCATTGTGAAGGGTGGCCCAATTTGAACCAATGCCCGAAGAACGATCTAGAAAGGAACAAATGTGCAACATTCCATATGCTTCTGTTTGTTGGAAGCTTGATGTATGCTGGTTACTTTCACTGACGACACAGACTTTTGCGTGGGAATGTTGGGAAGATATCGAGTAACAGGTTTTAGACCATTTGAGAGCTGCAAAGAAAATACTTCCTTCCAAGGTACCAAAGACTATATGCTTATGTATAGACGGTGACAACTTGGAAGTGATCGGTTATTCGGATGGGACTTCGCGGGTTGCATTGATTCACGAAAATCAACATCTGGATACATTTTCATGTTAGTTGGCGGAGCAGTGTCATGGAGAAGTGCCAAGCAGACTTTGACCGCTACTTCCACTATGGAGGCTGAGTTCGTATCTTGTTTTGAGGCTACCCTCCACATGGTGTATGGTTGAAGAGTTTCATTGATGGGCTTAGAATTGTTGATTCTATTTTCTAGGCCATTAAATATATTATTGTGACAATTCAGTTGCAGTTTTATGGCTAAAAATGCCAAAGTGGCAGTCGAAGTAAAGCATATCGATATTAAGTATTTAGCCATATGGAGCGTGTTAAGGAGAATAAAGTGGTCATTGAACACGTTCAATTGATGATAGGCGATCCTTTAACTAAAGGCATGCCACCGATGAAGTATAAGGATCATGTAACTAGTATGGGAATAGGTCCCATTATGTGTTTTGTCGACATATGAACAATTTTTTGTTGTGTAGGAACTCTTATTAGGTTGTAATGTTGATTCTCAATTTTTGTGTACACATTTTGTTGTTTATGAGAATAACATTTATCTCTGATTCTGGAATAAACATGAGGTTTATTCATTAAGATATGTTGTCACATATAGGTTGATATTAAAGAAATAAGATGCATTGTGATACATGGAAGGTATTACTCACTCTTAGAGGACATGTCGCCATGATCCATGTGTTTTGTTTCTTTTCTTTTAAAGCATAAAGTTTTTAAATTAGTTAGTTGATTCATGTATGATGAAAATGATGGGATCAAGTGGAGAATGTTATTTATATTTTTAGTGATCCCATATTTATACCCAAATTTTCTCCCTAAAGATTACGACTATTCGATCATGAAGTTTTCCACGCTTCATGCCTTTTTCGTTGACAACCGTTCGTCTTGATGGGAAGACGATGGATAAATAGAGACTTTATCGTTCATTTTTAAATGGGTGATCAGGTCTAACACAAAAAATCCTCATTTAGAATACACCATCGGTACGTGAGAAATTTGGTTAGTAGAGTGCGCCTATTGCTCTTGATTTTCAGGAGATTCACGAACGTGAATGCAAACAATGGCTGGAGGTTTGTCTATAAAACGATCTTGGCTTCCGCATATGAATTTTTATGTGTCTACATCCTCACCCAGGATCAAGAAAGTGGCATTGCTTGAATATCCCATAAAAAGATGTTCACACGGACAACGTCTGGACTGAAAAGATATGAACAAGAAATATTCGGTGAAAATAGCCATATACACAAAATATTTCTGAGTTCGTGGACAAGACTGAAAATACGATACAAAGGAAACTGATGATTACATAAAGCATGGCCTATCATGATCTGGTCCTTCTGCTGAATGACAATGATAACACAAACTGGAACTTGATTCTTTTGGCCCCAATAAACAACAGCCATCAAGGGGGAAAACTATCATCAGTGCATGCCCAGCAGCTAACGTGGCTAGTCCTCTTGATACGGTCATCAACAAATACATGCTGATCACTTTGACGAAACTTTGATTCTACCCATATAAACAAGATCAACACTTGAAAACTGACTTGGGTGAAAGGGAGATAAAAATTTGAGCAGATGAAAGAAAAGAAAACCATCACGATGTTCCTCACCAGTCAAAGAAAGTAGCGTTGCCAGGAATCTCCCATAAAAGATGTTCAGTTGAACGAAGTCTGGACTGAGAAGGTACGAACAAGAAATATTCTGCGAGAAATGCCATGTTCACACAATATTTCAAAGTTCATTGAACAAGACAGAAAATACCACACAAAAGGAAACGGATGATTACAAAAGGCATGGCCACGTCTTGATCTTGTCCTCGTTGCCAAATGACGATAAATAACGGATGGGAACTTGATTCTTTTGCCCCAATCATCAACAGCCATGGAATTGATGATGAATACCCAGAAAAGAAAATGTTTATGAAACAATCAGTAGGGATCGGACGTTACCGAGTCGAAGAGAATGAAGGAGAAGGCTTAAGGAGTCTTGCTTCGGAATGACGGCGAGAGGACCGAGAGAGTGAGATGAGAGCGCTGGAGAGTGTTGGAAAGAGGAGATCGATCGATGAAATGGAGTAAGAGATAGGTAAAGAGTCGAGAGCAGTGTTTAAATAGTGAGAAATGGCGGTGGAATTTCAAAGACGGTTAAACGGCGGGTGGTCGACAGTTGGTACTCAAAATTATGGTTTTCATTTTTATTTGAAACTAATTAGTGTTCTATTATTAATTTTCTGACTAATGTTTTATTTTTATGCAATTTAATCCGGGGGTGACCATTTTTATATGTTTTTTGGGTGAAATACACTTTTTATATGTTACACTTTATAAAGAAAAGTTTTTGATTTAAAATCTAGTTTTTTTTTTGTTTTCTGCTAAGCATCAATGTCATTCAATGATATGTAGCATTTTTAGTAGTGTTGATTACAAACATACAAAATTGTTAACGTTAGAAGTCATAAATGTCTAAGGTGCCACAGAAAAATCTAGATTTAAAGGTCATAGCACTATTCATATTGTTGTCAAGGGATGGAAGACTCTAGGATAATCATTGTATCCATAATGTAATTTTAAGGTGTCTTTGATGAATCGTCTGAGCTTCGATGAGGATTTGACTAGAGGGCTTGACTTAGTACACAGAGATGAATTAGAACCATTATTAGATAACAAAGTATTAATTTAAATCTGGCACTTAGAATAAAACGTCTTTAGGTCTTATCTATTATTAAAAAAGAAGGTATGAATACGGTCATTTACCAATTATCAAGAGATCAATCAAGCTTTAGCCAAAACCAAAATCGTTCCAAGTTTTGAACCCTTGACCCTCCCATACTTTAGAATAGGCATTGCCGGTTACCGTAGATCACCGGTTTATGTGATATGTGCTAGAGAATTAAGAGGGGATAATTGTTGAAAAATAAACTTATTGTACAGAGAGCTCATTCAAACTTAAACTTTATAATTTTATTAATTTAGTCCAAAATTTTTATGAAAATCAATGAGAAGGACTCCATTGGCAAATTTGACAAGTTGCTTTAGAATTGAATCACATCATATTATAAGTTTGTAATCTTTGACAATTTCCCCAAATTTTAGAGTAACGTAACAATAAGCATAACTACCATAGTATATTTATATATGGAGACATCGAAATTGGTTCCACTTACTAAGGTACTAAAACTAAAAACATTCTTGAGCCAAACATTATAAGTTCATCATGACCTTTATTTATGTAAAGATATATAGGAAATTGAGAATGATGACATAACCAGGTCCTAACTTATCAAGCCTTCCTCCTAGTAAGAATATCCATGACCAGGCGCTTGATGCTCCCATTGTTCTTCTTTAGCAGCGAGAGCAGGTACTGGATAAAGCAGAAAACAACATAAAACATTTGAAAATTATTTTTTTGCGAAAAATAAGTGGCACGATGCATCCAAGGAACCCCGAAACACTATGTACCTTGGGGGGAGGTAACCATATCATTTTCGTTATCAAATGGAGAAGCTAATGAAAATGAAAAAAATATTGATCAGCCGATAAACAACTTTGATATCAGGCTTAATCTGTGGTCCAATCCGCATACCATATCATTGCTATCCTCATTTGCCCTTACGATACACGATCACCTAACCTTTCCATTGAATCTTTTTCTTTTCTTTTCTTTTTTTCCCATTCTAACATCTTTCATACCCTTATTTTTGTTCATTTATTTCTTGGCGAGTTAAAATCATTTTCTTATCAACCCATGAGTGCGACATTTGGTAACTTAAATGTATAGGCTAGATTTTGCAAGATTTAGATTTTGAAGTGATTGATAGAAAACATGGATATAATCAGACATAGTTAAAATAAGACATATTCAGAGGATAGAATGAGCATTCTCCCATTCATTTTTCTATTTTATTTTTATAATTTTTTGGTCGAGCATTCCTTTTTTTTCCTAAATTGTGTGGAGGTAATTTCGATGAGAAAATATTCCGAGGAAAAGTTCAATGAAGCCGGAAATGAATAAACGGTAGTGAATTTCTCTTATAGTGAATTTTTCCCTCGTTAACAAACTGAGGTACGTTCATGCCAGCCTCTATTCTGTCGTCGCATCGATCTGCTCGATGGTGCGCGATGCGTACTGGCGCCCACGTGAGAGCATCGCCTCGCGCCTCAGTCTGAACGTAAATCAGGGTCTGGTGCCCACTACCCGCTTGATGGATTTCGTCATGGAAGTCGCCATTGGAAGGGTTTTGACTATGTAGAGAACGTGTTTGATTATTTGCCTGAGAGGGGTTCGTCCTGACCCTAACAGTCACGTTGATGGTCCTTGCTTACTGTCGAATGGGGAGTATCTTTGAGGCGACGCTTGGTTGAGTAAACTTTGATTGATAGAGATTTCGTTATTGATAGTGCTATTTTACCTTGATCACCAACTCGTTCTGTGAGAGGGGTTTGTGACTCGAGCTATCTTGGTATTTCGAAGATGGCTGATATGGGTTTGGCAACACGAATGTGTTGAATTATACCTCACTGATCAATGGATTATGCAAGAAAGGCAGCATCAAGCAAGGATTTGAGCTCCTGGAGGAAATGGTTAGAAAGGGTTGGAAGCCAAATGTGTATACTTACATACGGCATTAATTGATGGTCTCTGCAAGATGGGTTGGAGTGATAAGGCATTTAGACTTTTCCTTGAGCTTAGTCCGGAGTGAAATTACAAACCGAACGTGCTTACGTACACTGCCATGATTAGTGGCTATTGCAGAGAAA
Source organism: Eucalyptus grandis (assembly GCF_016545825.1). Lineage (NCBI taxonomy): Eukaryota > Viridiplantae > Streptophyta > Magnoliopsida > Myrtales > Myrtaceae > Eucalyptus > Eucalyptus grandis. The sequence goes on from NC_052616.1 coordinate 23,353,826, forward strand.
ACAAGATGAACCGTGCAGAGATGTTATTCGGCAGAATGCAAGAACAAGATTTATTCCTAACACCAATACTACACCACTCTCATTGATACATATTGTAAAGGTGGGAATTTCAAAAGAGAAATAATATGAGTTGATGGGCATAATGACAGATGCGGGCTTCAGTCCTAACATCTGTACGTACAATGCGCTTTTTGATGGTCTTTTGTAAGAGGTAGGTTTGAAGAGGCTTGTAAAATGCTGAAAAATGTTTCCGAAGTGACTGGAAGCTGATCTGAAGTTCATAGTATACTCATAAACGAGCAGTGCAAGAGCCAGCGTTGAGCAAGTCTCTAGCACTTCTGAGCAGGATGATAAAACTTGCAGCAACCTGATATACACATACACCATAATGATTTCTGCCTTATAAGCAAAAGAGAATGAAAGAAAGCGAAAAGATTTTTGAAGAAGCAATCGGGTTTGTTCCCACTAAAACCCACATCCACATGATTGGTGGATTCTGTCGGGATGGGAATGCCAACTTGGCAATAAAATTTTTCCACAGGATGAGTGACCATGGATGTCTTCCTGACAGTATCACTTACTGTGTTTTTGATCAGCTTGACTTTTGCAAAGAGTCCAGGTTGAAGGAGACTCGCCGACTATACGACTCGATGCTAGACAAGGACTATCCCATGTGAGGTTACTTCGACTGACGTTGGCCTATGAATACTGTAAAAAAATGAATCTGCTAATGCATTGTTAATTTTGGAGAGATTAGAAATTAAACTTGATCCCAACTGTGAATATATTAGTGAGGAAGCTTGCAGTGAGAAAAGTGGGAATGGCGGCACTGTTCTTCATAAATTAACTGACAAGGAAACCAGAGTGGGATCGTGTAACATTAGCTGCATTTTATGACTGCTTGTTACGAAAGCAACAAATATGCTCTTCTTTCGGATTGACCAAAAGGATCCGTGAAGGAAATGCTGCCACTCCCAACTTAGTTGATGGATGAATATAATTGCTAAAGCAGATCGACAGTATCAGAGATGGCCTGGTGAGAATATTGAGATTTTGTCAGATTTGTCTTTATCCAAGGAGCTGTTAATGATTCTCTTTTTGTCAACTATCTGCACCTAATTAGCTCCTTACTAAAGCCAATCAACGTAATGCCTCTCGCTGTTCTGACACTTGAATTTTTCTGTCATCTCTAGTGAGTGTTAAATGGCAAAAGGAGGTCTTCCCAGATGTTGAAATTGACACTAGCCAGCCACCTTATGTTTTCAAGGTCCAGTTATATGATCTGACAGGAGTCCCACCTGAGAGGCAGAAGATCATGGTTAAGGGTGGTTTATTAAAGGTATTTTGGTTTTTTTGCATACAATTTTAGTAGATCCGCTGTTTGTTCATGTATATTTTCCTTTACTCCCTGCACAACATATGGTTGAAAGTAAAATACTCTGCTATGCAGGATGATGCCGACTGGGGTACATTAGGATTCAAGCAGGTAATAAGCTTAATTATGTTTTCCTTCTGGATTTGTTTTCCAAATGAGAGAGTCCAATGAATTTTAGTCTTTTCTTTGTGATTGGTGGATAATGCGTGCTGCCCAGTTACTTTGTTTGTTTAGATGGAAGGAATTGGTGAAATCGGGATCTAAAGGTGAAAGAGGACTCCATTTTTCACTCATTAAAAGTTCTAGAATATACAACTATCTATTGTCATACATCTAGGTCAAAGCAATAGGTTTCCTAATATGGGGATATGAGGTATATTACTCTCGCTACTTTAAGGCACATTCTATTTCTGTTGCATTTTTTTTTTTTTATCCTGGAGACTGTTTGCCCACTATAATTTCAGTAGAAGTAAGCAGTTGTACTTTCTCAATGTTATTTTACTAATTAGTTATGGAGAAAATTATTTTCCATGTCTATCAATTTGGGTAGAATAGCTTAAATCAACCAAGTATCCTTTTTCCTTCTTGTTAAGTTGTTTATGAATATGGTGGTAACAAGTTTAGAGATGGAGTAGACGAGCCAAATTAAGATGGGAAGTTGGAAAATAAACTGTCAACATCATTTCAACATGAAAAAAAAAAAAAGGCTGCGTTAATGTCAGATTTGTATGAATATATCCTTTGAGAACTAGCAGGTGTACTAGTTCGGGAGTTCTTTGATTTAGCACCTCTCTTATTCGCTATCCTTTGATGTTTGTCTTCACATCCTAGATTCAATTTCTTTATTTGAAGACCCAAGCTCATGTCAAGGAACTTTACAAAAGCCTCTGTTGCGTAATTAGTTTTCTGGCTATTGACTCGTCAGAAAACTTTTGTAGGGCCAAAAATTGATGATGATGGGAACGGCAGATGAGGTGATAGTAGGCCCCAGAAAAGGGTCCTGTTTTCATGGAAGATCTTCCAGAGGAAGAGCAAGCTGTTGCGGTGGTAATTTTTTAGCTTGCTGGCATGCTTCTAGTTGCAATTAAGCAAAATGATAATCACTTGTGCACTTTCAAATTTTTACATGACATCCCATGTCCTTGGAAATTTATAATGCATCCGTTGTGACCTTGAGGAACCATTACTACTTTTTCTGGATTAGAAGTGTGTCATGGTTCTGTAACCCTCTTTGTCTACCATTATATCCACTTTTGCATCTCTCCTTCCTTTCCTTCTTCTTGTTGGTGTTTTTTTGGTTTGGTTTCTTTTGTTTGTTCTTTCTTTTTCTTTCTTTTTTTTATTTTTATTATACATATATATATATATATATATATTTTTTTTTTTGGGGGTTGGGATGGTTAAATCTTCCCACCATTTTGCCTATGAGATGTAGTTGGCCAATGAATACCATCCTTTGCTCCTTCATATTCTCATATGAAAAGTTCGAATCGGACTTGCATCGTTCTGCTTGCTCCTTTTCTAAGCCAGATTTACATGTTGCTGTTTCCATGGTAAAAATAGTAATATTGGTGCGTGCTTTTCTGCTCTCTGGTATAAGCATGAATTTTGGTCTTACCCCTGAACTGTGCAATATTTTTTCTCCAGGGTCATAGTGCAGGTTTGATCAACTTAGGAAACACCTGCTACATGAACTCTACCATTCAATGCCTGCATTTGGTTCCAGAGTTGAAGTCTGCTTTGCTTCAGTTTGTCATCTACTCCTCTAAATTTTCTTTTTACTCTTCCTTTTGTATCTGTGTTTTGACCGCTGAGCCTGACTGATATTCTTTTCTTCATTGTGTAAATCATCACTAGGTATCCCCAATCTGAAAGAAGGAATGATTTGGATCACCCTTCACATGTTGACTGTTGCAACCCGTGATTTGTTCAATGAGCTCGATAAAACTGCCAAAGCAGTTGCACCCATGCAATTTTGGATGGTTTGGACTTGATCCTTTAACTGTGGTTTATTTTCTCTTCATCCTTCTCTGGCCCTATATTTTGACTGACTGTTGAGTGTCGTCATCCGTCATGTTTTGCAATAGGTACCCATACTTTTAGAAAACGAAACAGCGATGTATGGTGAGCTGTAACTTGATCTGTTTCTGTGAAAGAAATTGCTTCAATGATGTTTTGTGTGTTGTAGCTAGTTATAGGGTACTGAAAGAAGCATACGCCTGCTCCGATAGACTTTTTTATAACACAATGGCAAAATGTTCTTATTCTTTTTTTTTTCTTTTTTCTTTTTCCTGTTTTTTTTTTTTTTGGAGTTTGTGGTTTTATAGACAAGGTTGAGTTCTATCCCATAAAAATGCCATTCTCTACAAAATAAAAAGAGCTGGAACTAGTGATTCCAATGCTGGTAGAGTTTTCTTCAGATCTCTGTTTTGATTTTACTACAGCTAGAACATGGGTTAAATAGAGATAGCATCATTGTATCACATTATCACAATTTTCGTACTTGCTCAATTTGCCGTTTGATAGAAAAGTTAATTTTGTATGAATGATGCAAACTCTGTTGCTGCTTTACATAGCTGGTATGTCTTCACATTGCTTAGGATAAGTAAACAGGCATCATCTTCATCTCTGTCATATATGCAGTTGTTATGAAAAAGTATCCTCAATTTGGCCAGCTACATAATGGTGTCTTCATGCAGCAGGTATTCGCAACAACAATTTGATATGTGTCTTGTTATTAAATCTATTAGAGATTATTGAAATGTGTTTTATTCTACCTAACAGGATGCTGAAGAATGCTGGTCTCAACTATTATACACCCTTTCTCAGTCCCTTAGATCACCAGGTGCCAAGTAGGTAGCTTGCTTCGGGTTGTAATCTTACATGGCCATAAGATAGGTTCTTAGTGGTCATTGAAAGTATTTCCTGATAATTTTTCCTTATTACCTGTTATTGAGATTGAAAAAAAAAAACTTGGAAGTCATCTTTATCATAGGCTTTACATTCGATTGATTGTGATTTAAATTGTACAAAGCAAAAATAATTGTACTTTTGCAAATTTCTAACTTTAGTTAATGGACATCCAACTAGAGTTGGTCAAGCATGGCTATTATTATTATTATTATTATTATTATTATCTTTTTGTTCTTTTTCTTTTTCCATCCCTGTTCTTCTTCTCTAGCTGGTCGCTGGCCACGACAATGGCTGGCATCCAGCTGGGTGAGGCCAAGTCTCATGGTGGCTGGTGATGGGGCCGATGGTTGGGCAACCTCGTGGCCATCAGCAAGGCTCAACCTTTGCCAGACCTTGCCCTAGCCCAGGAGGCTCGGCGAGGTCGTCGGAACTCACCTAGCCAGTCACCGGCCATGGTCGGGGACTAGCAATGAGGAAGAAGAAGAGAAAAGAAGAGTCTAGAATTGTTCTCTGGAATAAAGAAGCAATTTTATTCTACTTTTGATTCTGCTTCAAATCTATTTCTGGGAACAAATCTGTTCATTGAAACAAAAGCTACCAAACGGATTTCTATTCCCGGGACCAAAAATTACCAAACAGATTTCTATTCTTTTTTGTTCCAGGGAATAAAAGAATAAAATCAATTACTATTTGGCCAGTTAACAAATAGACCCTTATAGTGTAGTCAAATTGTGATCACTTAACTAATGATAAGAGTCTATTAAATTAATGTCAATAAGTAGAGTTATCGAATCATTGACATTACTGTTTGTCCACACTAGTAATTATTCCTACATTCTACTTTCCTCCAAAAGATTGAAAAGAAATGTAATTGAGTTTAAAAAGTATTGAAGAAATCATTCCTGTCAATATTTGTATATTTCAAGAGGTTTCAAATGTTGTGCGTTAGATAAAAGTCATCATGAGAGCTGTAAGAATTGGACAAAGAAAAAAAAAAGTAAAACTAGGAGTTACTCCAGAGAACCCAGTATTAATGTTTCTAACGTATCTAAAAATATCATACATTATTAGCTTTGGAATGTGCAAAGGAAAAATATGGCCATCGCCTTCTTAAATCCATCCTTGACAACTTCTAAGATGCTTCTTATCAGCATGTTTACTCAGATGATTTATCACTCTGACTCTTTCTTGTTGACCAGCATATACTGGTTTAGGTGTTTATTAATAATTTCATGATAAGTTCACCATTGGTTGCAGTGAGAATCCAGATTCTGTGAAGCAACTTTTTGGAGTTGAACTTGTTAGCAGGTATGCAATGAACTTTCTTAAAGTCATAAATTCGTGCTTAAAGATTTGTGGCTCCCATAATTGCATATTTTGTGCATATAATTTATGGCTTCACCATTTTTTGCTGAGGTATTCCATTATTAGCAGTTTCATTGAGTATGCCATTGTCGGGAAATATTCTATTGATAGACTTTGCGCCTTCTGCTTTAGCTTGTGCCTTTATTTTGAATTTGACTCTGGAAGTACCCTGCGTGGATTATGTCATTCACACATTAATACTCTATTCTAAATGGATATTCTTTAGTGCTTGGCAACTCTTCCTCTGTTCCACTTTTGAAGCCTAAATTGTGAACTTAAATATGTATTTATAATGTTGGATATCTAGGATCCATTGCCAAGAAAGTTGTGAAGAAAGCTCAGAATCAGAGACAGTTTATTCACTTAAATGCCATATATCACACGAGGTGAACCATTTGCATGAAGGGCTAAGACATGTAAGTGGTCTCCCCCCTCCTTTCTGGAGTATGAGACAAAATTGTTCTTGTAGATCACTGGATGTGACTCTTTGATGATTTTTAATTTACTGTAAGTTTACAGTATATCTGGAATATTCTTTTGCAATTGTCGTTAATTGGTTATTAGTAGACACTTCCAATTATTGTATGGCATAGAGACCACCCAGTATGTTACTAGGCCTGTTCCTGGGCTTGGGTCTTGTTCCACCTTTCATATATTCACAGTTGGCTCCATTCGAAAATAACTGTACCCATCAGTTTGTAACTCAGCTAGAAAAGAAATTCATAGTATTTTAATTTATGCTTTGACTTCTTATATATTGTTATGTTGGCTATGCAAACTTAGGTGTTACTCCATCCAAGCCAAAAAGAATAGTATAGAGTTAGTTGCCTACTCTGTGAGAACAATGTTTGAAAGAAACTTAGCTGGAAATTATTCTTAATTGTTTGGAAGAACTTCAGTTTCTTTTTCTGTCTTTTGAATACCTCCATCTAAATGTTTTGAAAGATTTGGAGAATTTGGTTGATGGCCTGTGCTTGTAAGTAGCTACAGTTTACAGTTTTAACCAAATTAGAGACTGATCTTGCTGATTTAATAAAAAAGGCTCATGAATTGTCACTTGTAATAAACTTAACATGTTAATGAGTTGCTGTGCTCTTTTTCCAGTAGTGAGAAAGCAGATACTGACCAGTTTTTAATAATCATTTTAATTCATGTAGGGGTTGAAATCAGAATTGAGAAGGCTTCCCCATCCCTGGGGAGGAGTGCAATTTATTTGAAAGAGTCTCGTATTGATGGCTTACCAAGGTGGCTTGGCATGATTTTCTTATATAATGATTGTAATTGATTTCTGGTTTTTAACTATGTATTGTGCTGTAATTTGCCCTTTGAGATATCTACAGTCTAATAGAACGCATTCTTTCAGATACTTGACCATTCAATTTGTTCGTTTTTTCTGGAAGAGGAGTCAAATCAGAAGGCCAAGATATTATGGGTACGATGTTCTGCACACTTGCTTTTGGAGGATTCCTTAGTTTCTTCCGTGTCATTGGAGATTCATTAGTTTAAGAACCTTTCCTTTATTGCTGGGTGTATTAGATCTCTTGCACAAGTTGACTAACTAAAGTTTACCTGCTTTCAGAAAGTAGATTATCCATTGGAGTTGGATGTTTATGATTTTTGTTCAGATGATTTACAGAAAGTTAGAAGCTCCTCGCCAGGTTTTTTCTGTTACTGGTCTCAACTATAATCCCTGTATGTGTTCTAGTCTATCTTTACTGATCATTCATTTGTTATTTGAGCACCAGCTTCTTAGGAATGAAGAAGGAAAAAGCTTGGTCTGAAAGTAGCAGAGAAGAGCTCTACTTCAAAAGACAATGACGTGAAGATGTCCGATGCCGATGTAAGTGAATGGTGATACTCATGGAAATGAATAAATATAAGTGGGAGTTTACTTTTGGTTGTCTGATGTATCAACTACTGGACAGGAGGGTTCATCAAATTTAGCCAGGAATCATCTTTAACTACTTCCCAGGATGGTAAGTCTTTCTGACACTTCAATAAATCTGTATGAGCTGGCAAAATATATATATATGAGCTTTTAGTACCTAAGCCAGTCTTAATACTTGTCTCGTGATTTAGTGCATGCAATCGCTGTTTGTATTTTTGGGATCAAGTCATGCTGATGCTGATTGCTTAGATATTTAGATTTTTCTAAACGGTTTATTGGTACAAGACAGTTACTCTTTGTGGTTATCCCCTATTAAAGATTGCTGTGGTTATAATTTGTTCAGCCAAAAGAAAGAACTTCTGTAATTGGAGATTGCCTCATTATACTAAGAGAAGATGTGATCATCTTTGTAAAGTGCATACATGTGCTTTCTCTCTGTGTTTCCCTGGTACTAGTTCCAGCTGGTGATGCCCCTTTCTCTCATTCTTACCTTTAGATGCCCCAGTTGAGGAGAAACAGTTGACTGGAATCTATGATTTGGTTGCTGTATTGACTCACAAGGCCGGAGTGCTGATTCAGGACATTATGTGGCTTGGGTCAAGCAAGAAAGTGGTTAGTTATCTGCTATTTTACTTTCCAGCCAGGAGATATCTGTTACACTCTTGGTACTCATTCTGTTCGATGTAATTTTGAATCAAGGGTTTATGTCGGTTGTAGGTAAATGGATTGAGTTTGATGATGACAATCCTATTCCTCAGCAAGAGGACATCACAAAACTGTCTGGAGGGGGGGTCATCCGGATTATTCCATCTTACTAAGGACCTGATCCAGAGTCTTTAAATTTGTGTGCCCATGCGGTGCGATTGCAAAGAGAACCGGGGTGCTCTTGGTCTATCCTCTTTTCCAGATTATAAAAGATATTATTTTCATTGGTGTTTTTTTCTTCCTTTTCAGGCGACTGGCATATGGCGTACATATGCATGTACAAGGCTCGAGCTGTTCCCATGTGATTCTTTCATTTATTTTCTGTCGTCCAACAGTTGATTCCGAGCATCCTTGGATTTATATTACTAGAAAAACTTTGTGGTAGCTGTTGAGAACCGTGAAAATAGCTGCAGAAAGTCTTTGACAGTCGGTGTCTATTTGTACCTTATGAAGGTGTGTGGCTCCGTTTGGCCATGTAGCATCCACACTTATAGAGGAGAATGCTGGAAATGTTCAACACCAAGTCACCCAGACGTTTCAAATCTTGAATGCATGGATGGTTCCGACATTGATTATTGGAATTTTGATAGGGACTTGAAAAACGTACTTGTCAAACGCAACGGTGACCAGCAGGCTGCCAATTTTCTTTGCCCTGATGTGTGAAACCATAGAAAACGAGGAAGGGCTACTACTCTAGCAAAACCCTAGGGCAGACAATCACGGTCGATTAAAGAACACGGTTTTGCTCCTATTCGACCTGGTTCACATTACAACGAATCTAGATTGGCTCGAATACAGTGAAATACTTCATACTAACCACTAGGAACTGCCGACACGGGCAAAATAGTGACGTACGACACCTGGTTTGTCCATTTCCGGAAGCGAAAGATCCGGATGAAATCGCGTACGACACCTGGTCTAGTACTAGTTTGTCCATCTCCCGGAGCGAAAGATTCGGATGAAATTGCGTCCTCTCATTTCTACCGAGGTAAGACGCGTCCAGACATCATCGTGTGAACACAAGTGGCCTTGATCTACTAGTCCTAGTAGGGCCTCATTTATTGGAGGGAGCTGTCTGATATGGTCGTTTTCTATCCAATTTCCGAGTAAATTCCTTCAAGAAGCCAAAATAGGTTTATGTTGCAGCAGAGTCTAAAGTCAACAGTCCCTCTGGGGAAGTGCAGTGGGGCTCTGATTTATGACGCAATAGACGCGTGATTCTCATTTTCAGACGAATGCAAGGCTGATGTCGACGGACATATGAGCCGATATAAAATGAATGGTCAGGAATCAAATCGAGACCAAAGTCCAACCACATTTGCGGCACCAAACCTCCCTAGATTCCACGGAAACAAGCGTCGCCCTCGTTGAGCGTGCTGACCTTGACTCGATCTTCCAACGAGAGTAAGATTCTCGCGCTCTAATGAAGCAAATCTTCAGCATCGCCAATCACGACCTCCTCCTTGCGGCTCAGCCATTCATCTTTACCTCTTCACGATATTTTATGGAATCAATGTCAACTGCTCTAAAATTTAAGTTTATTAGATGAAGTATTGATTTAATAATTAATCACTTAATACTCCCTCTCATGCTTAATTTGTCTTTTTCTCTAGTATTAAGCGTGAATATATTAAATTAAGGAAACAAATGATGCATGAAGATTTAAACTCAAGAATTCCAACTTGATATTATGTAAACTTTTGTAGTTTTTTTAACCTAATAAACGTGGACATATTTAATTAGGGAGACAAATGGAACTGAAAAGATTTGAACTTGGAAGTTTCAATTCTAATATCATGTAAATTTTTGTAATACTAATGTTAATTATTCTAAAACTTAAAATTATTAGATGAAGATATAATTTGATATTTAATTTTCATGCTTCAAATCTATCGCTCCTCGTGCTAGATAGACAGTCCCACAAACATATTAGGTCCGCAGCTGACGATGAGATTCCTGAAGCGGTCCAATTCACAACTATTGAGAGAGGAGCCGTGGGGGGCTAAACGACACATCAATCAAAGACCAAACGATGCAGGTCGAATCCGATGCACCACCAACCAACCGATGGAACATCCCTCTAATTCTAGGTGAAGAAAAAATCATTCGGGCCAAACTATTTTCTAGCTCTCGCAGAGCATTGATTTGACAGTTAACTGAAACGGCATGCCCATTATTCAAATTTCCAAGTCGATGCATATGAGAGATGCCGAAACTGTGCTTTGAACAAGAGGCAACTCCAATCGACACCACACGAGATGCAAAGGATTGACAAAATTAAAAAGGGCCCATCTAGAGTCCCTCGAGAAAAATGGGGACCAAAACCCACCTAATCTATCCTAACTTTCCTTTGACATTTGCATAAGTGATTTATCGGTTATATGCTTATGGAATTTTCTTTTCCCGGTCATAATTTCTCTTTTACCATCGTAATTCTATGATTCTCGTGACTCATAATATTCCACAAAAATATAGACATCTGTTTAAAATTGAATATAAAAATTATTTTCCTCGCATTGGTAATCACCAAATGGATTGTAAGTTTCTCTTTTTCTACCTATGAAGGCCGTGAGTTCTCCAAGTCCTATGGTTCGTACTATTCCACAAGATTAATAATGTACTTAATTTTCTTTACACTTTGTAAAGCTTTGTAATCTATGTATCAGTAACCTTACTCATTGCAACTTTAATCACTTGTAAATTTGGTCATCTTTACGACCTAAAGTCGGGTTTATAGCATATCTGACAGACCCGTCTCTTTCTATTTTATTCGAAGATTCGCAGCAAATGAAAGAGCAATCTCGTGAGAAATACTTGCTGGACAGTTGAAATTTCAAAAGAAAAAAAAAGAGGAATCAGATGGAAAAGCCTAAAAAGCCAGGGCTATAAGAAATCTGTCTTGTCCTCGGAAGCAAGTGAGGAGGCAAGATTGCATTGGAAGAGTAGCGGCTTTCAGTCCCTCAAGTCGAACAAGTCTTTTCTTTGTCCCAAGAGCGACAACTCGTCCTAGCCTTTAGACATGTTCACATGCCTACAGAAAGCAAAACCGTGCGCGCAGGCTTCCCGCCCGACCCGAGAACCGACCCCTCTTCTCTGCAACGGAGAAAGTTTGCTCATGACAGTACTCGCTGCATGATCATTTAGGTTAAGACATAGATGGACTTTGTAGAGTCTAGATCATAAAGACAAGACATGGATTACAAATTCTACTCATTTTGTTCTTATTACATCGCGGGTTTTTGGTTATTATTTTCAGAATCAGCTCTCCTCACATGATGTTTGAAAAGCGAGTACTCGCGAGCGTGTGATAATCATCTTACAATCTTACATAAAATCACACGCTAAGCAAGAAAAGAAAGAACCTACATAAAATCAGAAATCACTCTAGGAATCATCTGTCGTCCCTTAGTTGCTTGCCGGTCTTTCGGCCTTTGAATGTGAGTGCAGCCTGCTGATAAGGATGCTGTCGTCGTCGTTCACAATCTTTGCGGTTCTCCAGGCAATCTTTCTTTCTTGTTTCTCGAATTGGCACTTTCACTTTAACTCCTTTCCAGCTTACCGTTCATCGCACGTCACCATCTCTCCTCCGTAGTAGTCTTGAAGTTGGTGTACTCTAGATAGCAAGACCATCTTGCATGTCCAAAATGATCCTCCCGCCCTCCGCCGCCACGTCGCGAGTCAAGCTCTGGTTCAGGCCCCATGACAGAACCCAAACCCAAGCTCGAGCCCGGGTTCAGGCTAACCCCATATCCACCGGATCCCGCCCCCAATCCGCTCGAGTTCGGACCCTCCAACAGGGCCCCTTCTGTGGCGTTAGACTGCAAGGAGTCGGCTGTGGCCGACTCTGGAGCTGCAGCCCGTGCTTACTGGTCTCGGGTCAGGATCCGGATCCTGGTTCTGGCGTTTCGGGTTGGAGGCCCGCTTGGTGGAGGATTTCTTGCGGGTGCCGCCGCCGACGGGGATGTTGCGGAGAGAGCCGCCTTTGGTCCAGTAGCGCTTGCAGTTCTTGCAGAAATGGCGGGGCTGGGAGAGGTTGTAGTTGTTGAAGTAGCAGAACTTGGTGTTGGTCGAATCGCAACGTGGGCATATCAGCCTCTCTTGCTCTGGGAACAGTAGCTTCGTGCTCTGAAACGCTGTCGTCTCTTGCATCTCTCTGGTCGCGATACTGACAGCGCCACGAAAGCCTGGAACTTTGCGATGAATGGCAGTGACGAATTCGGTTTTGAGATCACGAGGAGTGATAAGTTACTGAGCTTTGAAGTGGTAGGAGTGAAGATCCTGACGATAAGCCAAGTCTGGAGACCAGAAAAGAAGGGAATTTGGAGAACTGGGTAGGACGAGCAGATCAAATTCGGTCAGCAACACGTGAATTTGAGGAGTCCTTAGGCAGAGAAGAGAGAGAGAGAGAGAGACGATCAAAGTGATAAAGACAGAAGGAGGTTTGGATATTTCTGGGTCCAAGTTGTGGAAATGGAATACACCATTTCAACACCACCACGAATAATTAAAGAGCTCCAAGCTGCAGACAGAGAACCGGTTTGGTCCCAAAATACTGAACTGAAACTGTTTTGGTTGAAAGGTAGATGAAGATGAACGTTCGACCGATCTGGACTCTTTAACACCTTCAAATTCCACTCAAGAACGAACGGAGAGAGCCCAAGATGCTGTTTTGATCTAGGAGGTGAGATCCCACAATAGTCAAAGATGAGGAGGAAGAGGTCATGGATCTGGAATTCTTGAAATGCGATTCGTCCATGATGAACAATCTTTATAGCAAAGGTCCATATGATACGTGATTATGGTCTCGATGAGCGTTCTGTATATCTGGTCATTGTCATTACCGTCCCCATCATCCCCATCATCTCTTGCACGTATTAAAACGAGTCCAAACCACTGTTCTCTTCCTCTAGTCCTAGTTAAGACTGTCTGGATCTGTCTTCAAGTGGAGAGAAAGTCTCCCCTGTGGCCCCCTCTCTCTCTCTATTCGCGATACTTCTTCACCACATCGAATGGTCAAAGACTGGACTGGACCAACATACTTCGCAGAAGTTCTGGTATTTCTTTAATGACGTTGATTTAGACCCCTCCTTACAAACTGTAACCGGCGCCTGTGTCGGGCCAGTTGACTTGAAAGGCACTCCCCTCCTCTGGTAGGCAGATGAGAACAAAATTATCTGTCGTGGCCGATGTCATGGGCTTGATTTTTTTTTTTTTAGTCTTGATCAACTTGATGCTTCATAAAAAATATTATTGATAGTTCAATTGGATGCGCAGCGCTAGACGAAAAGGTGACTTCTGTAAGATGGTACATCCATGCTAAAGGATGGAATTCGGGGTTGTTCAGGACTGTGCTCGAACAATATTTTAAGGCCGAAATTACAAAATGAATCATCAAATTCGTCGTTTAGCAATGGTTTCTTAGAGAACTTCTCCTCACTGTTCAATCAAGATTCTCGGCCACCAGATTTGTTCAACTAAGCTCTGTTGACCGAAAGAACATGAAGCCACAGAGAGAGAGAGAGAGAGAGAGAGAGCAGCAGTTCTCTCCTCACTGTTCAATCAAGATTCTCGGCCACCAGATTTGTTCAACTAAGCTCTGTTGACCGAAAGAACATGAAGCCACAGAGAGAGAGAGTACAGCAGGAAGAAGCAACGATATCTTCATCTTTAAGCAGCAACATCAACACCCTCTTAGAACATGTTCTTTCGCTTGGCCACTGGCAATTTCCACGCTGTTATGTTGCCTAGGAACAGTAGCCAAAACCCTAGTTAATCTTGGTCCCAAGTGCAAGGTGGGGGCGTGCTTCGCCGTCCCACCGGCTAGGAGCTTAGGCCGGAGCGGCAAGAGTTACCTAGTTGGGGTTGATCCTCGATACGGAATAAGGAGTTGGGAAATTACTAAATTACAAGACTCGGAAGAGAAGAGAAAAGAAGATATATTACCAATAATTTTTGGACCAACTCATTCTCAATACCCTTGCTTCTCGAGAATTTACCTGCGTAAATAACGTAGGATCTCCGCTTCGAATGCCATGTTTCATCTTTATGATCTTACATTGCATGCTTACGAAAGGTCAGAATGCACTCGGAACCATACGATACCTCTTTATCATGTTTAAACGCCAGTCAACTAACTGATTATTTTCCCAAAATCGGACTTTATCTATTTAGTCGGTCAAATATGAAATCCATCAACAGAATCCAATTCCTCCGAGTCTTTTTCAGATTCTGTGCATTTTTGAATTCGATGAGAAAAATTATTCAAGAAGTCCAAAATCTACTACACATTCACTAATTCGGTCCTAAACTTTTTTGATGTTACCAATTAAGTCCTAAAACTTTTCATATTTTGTCAATTAAATCTAAAAACTAATGAACAATTTTAATAATATTTTTTATTTTATTTTTTCATTTTTCTCTTTTCCTTCTTTATTTATTTACTAATGGCCGAAGAGGGTCACTGGACCCACATCGACCACCTGATGAAAGCCACGACGCCCTTTGCCTGTCATAGGCAAGGGTCGTGCAGCCCTCACCTATAGCGGCTTAAGCTCACACGACCATGGCTAGGAGCTTGAGAAATGGCAATCAAGTGGCCAGCCATAGCTTGAAGCTCAATCCATATCTCATGTTTGAGTTTGCAAGCCCTAAGCTCTCACTATCGCTGCTCAAGTGAGCAAGCAGTAGGACATAAGACGGCCAACATCTACATTATCAAATTTTGTTAAAATTAATCAAATAACTCAATTAGTGAAATATAAGAAAAAAATTATGATTTGATTAAAATTGAAAAGTTTATGATTAAATTTGTAAAAATGCAATAGATATTGGACTCTTTGAACGATTTTCCCTTATTGCATGCATGCCCACTTACAACCAGCATAAACTTGCTTCCACTTGATTAGTCATTCACTTTTTAGAGGCAAGCAAGGAAAACATACGCAAAAATATAAATAAAAAAGAAAATAATGTGATATTTGTTGATAGGTAGATCGAATTCGATAAGATTAACGTAATCATCATCTTACGTGTAAATATGGCGGCGGCGGGGATAAGCTGATGAGCCTCCACCTTGATTGCTTGCTTGGAGGAGGCTTACACAACATATACAGACACAATTCATGACTTGCTGAAAAATTTATTTTCTATTATTTAGGATATTAAGATGTTAAATGGTTTGTATGAATTATCCCATAACTTTGACAAATTATAATATTGAATTTGTTAATCTAGAAAAAAAAAAAAACATTTTGTGCACAAGTCGAGGCTAAATCATTTCATCAATTCGAGATTCAGACAGTACGAAAAAGCAATCAAATCCCGGCACCTATTATATATTAAGAGAGGGCACGAGAAAAAAGTAAAACCAAACTGGAACAAATCGTGCCAAATTCTGTTCAGCTTCTGAATTTGCTTTGGCACAAGATTGTACTCGGAGATTCACTTCTCCAGGTTCTGTAGATAGAGAATACTCCTAGTTCTAGTCTAGAATTAGTCTTCCCATGGATGCATTCGTTTTCATTTTGCTGGAGAACCTAGTGTGGGACTGGGGCTTTTCTAATAGCAGGAACTCCCTTCAGGTTTGGTCGAGCTCATAAAAAGATAGGATTTCATGCTTTCCGAAGATTAGATGCCGAGTTTCATTCTGACTCGGCATTCACTTCTTCAGATCAAGGCCGAGGGACGAAATTGCAATTAACTCTTTTAGTCTCTAAAATGGATGGGTCTTTCGAACGGTGATTGGGCTGGCGAAGTGAACTTGGCCTTTAGTACATGGGAATAATCTAAAAGAAACCAAAACATTTTGCTAGTCACAATACCAGAGCCACAAGCCAACTGCCGGATAGTGTAAAATGACATGTTGACAACCACGACAGAGAGTTTCCATTATATATTCCAAGAAAGCACCGGCCGAACTTCGCTAAAGTTCCATGAGTATGAATCACAACAATTCTAATGCTTTCTGTCGCTTTTGATGGTGACACAGCAGCAGCAGCAGCAGCAGAATCACTTCCCTTTCACCTTTTATAATGTCCTCAAGATGTCATTGCCACCACATTGGTAAATACTATAAACTAAACATCAGGTGCCTAGGCCATATTCAACAAGTCAAGGAGTTCAAAGCAACAAGTAATGACAAGGGCAACCTTCACTCAGACAACAAAAATCAGAGGAGATGCTCCAAAATGTGCGGATTTACAGAGTTGAGTTGAAGTGGGCTGGGCACGAAATCAGTCTAGTTGAGCTGGTTTTCTATTTCCATAGGTCAGCTAGTGAGACTTCAAGAAAGAAAGGAATAGAGAATAGGTAAGTAATGACAATCAAATGGGCAATGGTTCAATTATCTGCATCTGGTGACCACTCTATGTGATCTCGCCAGAATAAAGACCCATGAGAAATATGGCCTTTGTTAACGTGGTGTCCAGTAAAAATATAGCCAGGTATTTAGGATTGAACTCGTAACGTCTTTAGCATCAATGCAGCGTGCAGAAAAGAAAAGAAATGAATCAACTCAATTTGAGATGGGTACATAAGACTAAAGTTATGGGTTAGTGCCTCAGCAAAGATTCGTCCATACCAAAGCTCAAAGTATATAAAAGAAAAATCTCGCACTGGAAACCCTATCGGTGCCTAACTCACCCACTTATGGAAATCTAAACTGAAAGTAGTAGATCCTTTATTATCAAAGCAATATCTCAGACATGATATCCTGTGATAGTAAACCCCTTCCAATAATCTCACCGGCACAGAACCAGGCGAAACACTCAAGACCAAACAAAGCAGCTATGCCAGCATTCTCAATGTTCAGCTCCTCCTTGTTCTTCCATAGTTGCTTGAGGTAATCCACTTCCTTCCAAAATGCCTCACGTCTACCAGGGATGCTGCAGACAATGTACAGAGAAATGAATTTCAACATTACAAATAGCATCACTGACAAGTGCTATAAGCAGAATACATTTCTGCAAATTTGCACTGCAGATCCAAATGTTAGTGACTCAGCTGTTCAAATGAATTTAGCACCATGACTCTGCACGTGAGTTCTACCATGTCGCAATTGAAAATTTTTAACAAAAAGCGCTTGTTAAACCCTGATAAGCTGTCGGAGGTTATGCCTCAGATCTCAACAATTCGAAATTCATCCTATACCATGCACACCATCAGAGCCTTTACAAGCCCATCATGAATATTAGATGAAGGCTGAAGTACTCTGTGCACGTCCGTGACATGTGGACTATTCATAGATGAAAGGTCTGGCAGAATGGACTATTTAATTGACACGAAAAGTAAACTTTGCATTTCAATATCAATGTCTCTGGCTCTCAAAAGATCAGATAAAGGGCAGTTCTATGGTCCCCAGGATGGATCCCCAGCCATAACTTGTCATATCTACCTGAGTTTCTCCGTAACTTCAATACAAAATGCCGTAACCGTAACGCACAAAAACATAAAAATTTACAATCAAATGGCAATTTACTCTTTCTTTCATACGACGACCATCAATGGATTGGGGATCCCTCCCGAGAATCCTTAGAAACACCCTAGATGGAAATCACAATCGATCATTTTAGATGTCAAACTAAAGGGACATAAAGGGCGGGGGCATAAACCAAGGTTTGCAGAGCGAAGCCCGATTCGATCGCATAAATCCCATTAACAACCGCAAAAGTGCACATGTAGCAACTCGTTTAAAGCTCTGGTAAGGACCTGGCAAGACGAGCGTAAAGCAAACTGGCTGGGACAACAGTTGGCACCTCTCCCCCACAGTGGGCGGCTCCCGGAACGTATTGCTTGTTCTGCTCCATCAACTGCTTGTAGTAGGTATCTCCTAGTATGCTTCGTCAGCATACCCAGTCGCCTCAGCTGCCTTCTTCTTCTGCAATTGAAGCAACTTCGACGCCATCGCTTCTTCTACATTTTGCCATGAGCACACCCAGCCGTTTAGATGAACCGACACCCAATTATAGAAAACAAAAGAACATTCGAAATGAGATGGGCACATCGCGAGAATCGCCACGGCACCGGAGCTCGCGGTCGCGACTAAAAACCCATCAGAATAAAGCGCAAAGAAGCCGTACGCCGCCATCACGCGGCGACCGGCGAAACGGAGAGCAGCAACCTCCGCAGCTCGGAGGAGACTATGATCGGTCGGGATTTCGACAATTCGCATACGGAAGACGACCGTTTTTCACTAGATCATCATCGGAACACGGAATCGGGCGGACGGACGGACGGCGGCGGACACGGAATCGCGGGAATGCGTTGAGGATGGGAAGAAGCGAACAAGGGTGAGATCGACGGCGTTACCTCGATCCAGTTTGGTGACCGCGTGCTCTTCTCTCCTCCCTACGTGAAAAAGAAGAAGAAAACGGAGCTTAGACCGACGAGACGACAGAGGGGTTAGGGTTTTGACTGTTGACTTCGCCGAACAAAACGGCAGCGTTTCAGTTCACGGATCACTTTTTAGCGCTTTGTACCGTGATAATTACCCAGCATAGTATAGACACTTTGTATCATTTTTTACTTGGCGTTGCATGAGACTTTGATGCGTGCATTCTTAACAAAATCAAAATTTGTCCGGAGAGTAACATCACTAGTTCGAACCTGACTCATGCTCCAATCGCGTCATCTGTTTCAACCGGTTTGATATTTTTCTTTCGTCACGTCATCTAAGCCGAGTTAATATGACTTTAGAGTTCGATTTACCCGTGTTTTTACCTAAGCCGAAAAAGGCATTTCGAAACATATTTTTGGCAGGTGAATAGAGCTGCAAGGACGAGATTTGGCACATGTTGGTGGTAGATACTAAAGACCACATGGAGACATACACCCCCAACAAATAAACACAAATATGCCCTGTCCTCTTTTCTCTGTCAATCATCAGTTTCTCATAAAATTTAGTCTTAAATGCATGAATGTCAACACGCAGTACACGAACATTTACCCTTATTTCATGAACACATAACATGCAGAATAAACCATTTGACAAAGGGTCAGTTGAGCGAAAAAACCCACACACCTACAGACAAAGTCTGAATCATTATAAGAGGTATTTCAGGACAGAATCCTCGATGGTCAGATAACATTTTTGTTCAGCTTATGTATCTGTACTGACCATATCTATTCCCTAAGGTTTGAGCAAATACGGCTAGAATAAAACTCTGATGGACTAGAAATTTGGCCCAAACAAAATAGAAATGATCAATGAAGGAGAAAGCTTCCAACTGTGGGACTGCAAAAAACAAAGACAAAATACAACATCAAAAGTCAAGAACTGCCCTTTTATGAAATCTTTAGCCAAGACAAAAGAATCAATTAAAAAATGGATGCAGTGAGTGTACTAAACAGCTCCTTCCCACCAGAATTTGAATAAAGCTACAGTTATAATCTTAAACCTAGTGGAAGTTATAGAACATTCTTCAGTTCTTTTTCCTTTTTTTTTTGGTTGCAGGAGGGCTACAATCACATTCCCTTTTCGACTTCAACTCAGAAACAAATTTAGAACAGAACAAGGCACCTTCACTTTGAGAAAAAGGTGCCAAAAAGAAAGAACAAATAATTGGGGGAGAAAAGAGGAAATTCCAGAGAGGTTAAAGAGCAGTGGATGGAGAAACAAGTTAAGCAAACTGCCCACAGCAGGACCAAAATGAGTTGCTTCCTCACTGATTTCAGGCAAAGACCCTGTGATACAGCTTTAACTTTTTTTTCGAAACCACATGCTACAAATCTAACAGGCACTTGGGAGGCGAGATGCTATTCAGATCCCCAGAATAGCGCATCAGCAATGCAGCCTTCTTCTCCAAGAGCAAACCCGAGCCAATACCATCAAGAGCATTTGTCACTGTCCCATCATTATGCGTAATATGCACAAGCTTTATTTGGCAGCACAGGCAATTGAGCTAGACGGGTGCCATGCAGTGCAATAACTGTGGTGGTGGAATCATGGAATTTGTTTGCATCGACTGAGGGTGATTCTGCCCTGGTTTTGAACTCCAAAACAATGTTAACCTTATTGTCATGAAGAAACAACAGCAGAGCAATAACAACAATAAATAAACAACAGCTGCTGGGCATTAGAAGAGACTGAACACCACTGAAGTAAAGGAACAAAGCAGTTTAAATATGACAGACTCACGACTACCTTAACAGTGCGCTGAGGACCTGGATGACCTTGAAGTTAGTTCGAACTGGTTTTCTGCAAAAATACAGCGTCATTAAATTGACATCTATCTCCATGTGCCACCAGAAAAGAAATCCGTCTATATTCTTCATTCATTAAATGAATTTTAATTTACCTCATTGGATTTTTGCTGGCTTCCAAAGTTGTTGTCTCAGTACTCCCCGGCACACAACCAAAGACACGGAAGAGATTACTGGACATGAAGAAATATCCATCTGAAAACCAAAAATCATGTATGCAGTTCATATGGAAAGAGATGAGCAGAGTTCACAAACCTGTATGAACCTGTTGCTACTCGACTCCCATCACCACTTAGACAACACTCAAACTTATCAAATATTGAATCATTTTCGTACAAATCACACAGCTGAAAAGACAAAATAGTAAGTTAGAAACTAAACAGCATAATGCACTGATCACTTCCTGACTAGTTTCTTAAAGAGAAAATGTCACCTTGGGTCTCAAATATTCATGGACCTGGAAGGTTGCAACCGGACCTGAATCCATGTTGATATCCCATAACTGGGGGTAAAAGCAACTTATTCAGAAGCATGAGAAGATCAGTTTAAAACTAAATACAAGTTGCAAAATGATCAATTGCCCAGCAGCAGACAACGATGTTATGGTGTTAGGCTAGTTAAATAGTCATGTAGGTAAACCTATTCACTTTCCACCTCGCTAAGAGAGAACACAGCTTTAAATAGTCATGTAGGAACACAACTTCAACTGCTGCACTCAGCTGACCTTTAGAGCAGGTCATCTCAGGATCCTTTGTTTTCTAGTAGAAAAGAAGCACTCTGGAACTCCATATTTTGATCAAAATTTAGCTTCAGCATGTGCGTGCTTATTATGCGCTTAATATAGATTACCAGGGAGTTAACCACACAAGCATGAAGGGATGCTTTAATCACACTAAGAGTGTTGATCTCTAGCTGCCATATCAAAGAAAATCCATGCCAAACAAGAACAGAAGCAAAAAAACAGCCATCCAACCTTTAGAGTCATATAGTCACGACTAAGTATATATCTCCCGTCCTTCCAAACTTAATATCTGAAATTGAAGCAATAATCTCCGTGAAAATGATTTAGATCCAGCATGTTCCGGCTCCTCAAATCTGTAGGCACAAAAATCCGTTAAGTCCACAATGACCGACCATGAAATTCTTCAAATTATCCTCACTAAGGATCCCACAAGAAACAAATCAGCAACTGGATAACCGAAAGAAATGATACTCTTAACAGCTCATCTTAAGTAAAATGTTATGGTTTGCAATTCTCCATAACAGAAGTTCTATGCATGTAAAGTACATAGATCAAAGTACTAATGGCATTACTCACATTTTGGCATGAGAATCAGAGCTGATTGTCGCAAATCACAGAGGCGGATGCAGCCCTTGAATGCCAACAGATTACAATGTGTAGGGTGGAATTGCTGATGTTATCACCTCTGTGAAGTTCATGTATAGATCCAAAATTCAGTGAAAGCAAGCAAAAAGAAAACTGATCATCAAGCATAACTCAGGGCCAAGCCTGAAATATTTCACAGCTCAACCTATCCATTCAGAATCAAGAGACAATTCTATAAAAGATTATATGCATTTTACTAAAAGTCAGATGGAACCAACTTCTACATCACTCATTATAGTAATGTACAATAACAACACCACAATTAGCTTTATCATTCGAAAACCTTTGCCAATTGCTAGTATCTCATTCTCGAAGGCAACTAAGAAAACGAGGATCTGGAGAGAAACTAAATAAAGCTTACCGGTCAAGTCCTCCATATTTATTTGCTTTACATCAACGATGTTGAAGCTTTGATTGCTAATTTCTAAGTTCCATAAGTTTATACGAAGATCATCAGCAGATATGAATGTCTCACCATCACTGAACAATATGAAGAATGAGGAGTATCAATAAAACCAGCTAAAAACCAAAATAGATAATCTGCATACCATTAAAAAGATATTGACAAACAGAATTTTGTGCTTCAGTGCAATAACAAAGAGATGCCTACAGAAAGATTCACTTTGATCTAAAGTCATAAAACAATTGGCTGTTCACAACTTAAGTGAAGAATGAATGTCATCTCATCATTTATATTCTAGCAAAAAGCATTTCACCAGTCTAAAAATTTAAAAGGTTTGCTATAAAATGAGATCAACATTACACTTCCACCATGTCAACATCAGTCAAGAAAAGAACTCTAATTGGAAGCACTAGGGATAATTTTTCATCTCTTATTTTCATGCCCTAATAAAGCTGAGTAGGGCATAATGTATCAAATGCAAAAAGCAGAGTTAATATACATGAGGACACAAGTCAAAGTATCACCTTAAAACAACATACCTGTTATTTGAAATGGAATTAATGTGATAATCATGAGCATGAGCATACACCCTTCGACATCTGGCAACCAGACTAGTCTCATGGCTAGTCACCTGTAAAAGAGTTCCAGGGGGATCAAGCCACAGGTGGTTCAAACATTCCAAACAACATGACCACAAAGAGACAACCAAAAGCAAACAACATACATGATCACCAAAAACGAGAAACTAAAAAATAAGGAGAAAATTTCAGAAATTACAGAAATATGAATAGAGCGGTTGAGCACAACTACCACAGGCAAGCGTAGTGAAGGGATGCCTCCTGGAGGAAATGAGAAATCATTGCTAAGCGAATTGTATCTCTCTGGTGATCCACCATTTTCCAGACACGTTCTGTGGCTGTTTGAACTGCTGGAGCTTGCAATAGTACCATTGCTTACAGCTTTAGAAGGGTCCACGTTCATTTCAGAAAGCTTTTTGATCTTCTTCTCCTGGACCTAGTCAATTCTCAATAGAAATTACAAGAAGTTAACTCCAAAAAGAAGCCAGCAGAAAACAACTTCAGATGGGGAAAACCAAGCTGAAGAAAGCTCAAACCATGACAGCCAATAATATAACAATTTGAACAATTTGGACAAGATCATGTCTTCTAACTCATGCCCAGTATATACTGTTTACAATAAAAACAGGGTTTGTCTTCAACAGCTTACCTGTAAGGAACCTACCATTACAAACACTTACTAAAGAATGTTAGTAGTTGAGAATTTGCAAAGAATGAGAAGATCCTTACACTATGAGCACATGAGAAGCCATCCTAGTCAGAAGCATAATATACAACTTCCAAAAGAGCATCATGATTACAATTTACAAATAAATTTTCTTGCAGGATCATTAGATGAGACATCTTCCCACGTGCGCACGAGAGCGAGAGAGAGAGAGAGAGAGAGCTAAGTGACTGTCTAAAATTCTATGAACTTAGAATGAGAATAGACAAGTCAGCATACAGACTTCATTAGCAAGTAACAAAAACCCACAAATAAAAAAAATTCACTTCATAAAACTTAAAACATCATGCCCACATGAGTTGTTGCATACTCATCTACTGAAAGTAATCCTAACTTTAAAGAAGGAAGCAACAGAACCACAATCCTACCTTCAGAACTTAATAGTTTTATCATTGGTAGATAGGAGAAAGAGAGCACTATTGGCTGTTTGGCACCATCTGATTTTATTGATTTTCTCCTCTATTTCCAAGCTCTTCAGATAGTCAAACTGACAGGATAAACCAACCCCACAAACAGATCAGGAATTCCAAAAGGCAGACAAACTAATATGAGACAGCAGAATGTACTAAAGACTGCTACCTCAGGCTCATGGCTCTGAAACTCTGTCTTGTAGTGAAACTCCGGATGTCTACTAACAGTATGGTCGATTCCTTCCAGATCCCTTCTGGATCCACCAACCTAAAATTGATTACATTAAATGGCTTTCGTGCACAGGACGGAGATAAAATTAAGTGACAAAACCCCACTAGGACAGAGATACTCACATCTTTTGAATCGGTCCTTCAAACAGAACCACCCGACCACCCCGGTCACCCGTGGCAAGATGATCACCGGTTTTATCAAACTCAAATACAACAGTATGATATCAACTGCAGACATATTACAAAGTCCATGATGATCATCGCACACATCGACAAGTTAAATGTGTAATGGTGAGCATGAGACAATACGGTAATCCTTCATCAATGCACAGTCATGAATCATTCTTCTTGATGCTAACCAAAGCATATATTTTCTGCCGATAGTTTCATTTCTGTTAATGTAGGAGATACCCAAAAAACTGATGAAGCTTAGGGAACTTATATAGTATGCACAGTTGTCATTACAAAAGGTAATAGATAGAGGAAATCTTAAATCCCTGACCAAATAGCTATGCCTCGCTCCTCAGGTACTCCTCTCATTCCCCCGTTTGACCACGCCATATACTAGTATCCAGCCACACCGCATCAAACCAGTGAGAGATACACCAATACAAGTTAAGAACTGCACAACAACTTCTAACGCACTGAGGAAGCCAACTCTGACCAATCTGAGTGCATAGTGCCCAGTTATAAGACACAGGAACTATTTAAAAAGGCAGGATCTTTAGAGCTGAGAAGAACCCATCCTGACTGCAAAAGAAATGCATGCAACTCACTGACTTCCCCAGTTTTATCTAACATTCCCATCTGAATCAAACTAGAAAACTAAACTAAATCAGGCTCCATTGAAGCAGGGCATGCGCAGTCCCGAATCAATCACACCTCAGAAACTCACTAACACCCATACAAATCGCGCGAATCGAATTCGACAGTCCTCGAAACTCGACAAAAACAGATCGAAATCGCTCGAAACGAGCAGCATCCGCACCAAGACACCCCGCGCAGATCGGATCCGAGCAGGCAAAACCCTACGCCCACGCCCCCATCCACACAGGCACACGCCCACATTCAGCCCCCGATATTTCCCCTTTTTGGTGTCCAAATTACTCTTCTTGATTTCTTCGCCGGGCGGAGCGCTCGCCGAAGACCTGCGAGAATTTCCACTCGAGGGCTGCGGTGGGCCTGCCGCGACCATCGCCACTGTTCATCTTCCTCCTCACCCTCACCAAAGGGCCTGGAATCGCCGGAACCGACGGTCAACAGAGAGGAATCGACGCCCCGGGGACCGAATCGACGGCCGGAGATCACTCTCAGCATCGGAGATCCGCTCCCACCCGCCGCCACACCTGACAGCAAGCTCCCGCCTTCGCGCACCACTCGCAAGGAACCCAACCCCGCAGGCGCACGCGCCCCCGCACGCACGGAGAGAGGACTTCAGAGGAGCGATTGCGAAGCCTCCGATTCGACCATTGGAAGGCGGGCGACGCGACCGATCAATCGCCCCGGAAACGGAACCTTCTCCAGCGGAAGAGGACTCAACTCCGACTCGACTCTGGACTCCGACTGGTGTGGTGTGGTGGTGTGGCGTTGTGGATTTGGGTTTCGCTTTTTGCTATTTGAGGAGGAGGAGGAGGAGGAGGATCGAGGAGGAGGATCGGAGGAGGGAGATGAAAACCAAATGACTGTGAACGAAACTGCTCTTCTTAAGGAAAAGGGAGAAAGAGGGGAGAGCTGAAAACACCCAATGGGGAGGGAGGGTGACTTTCTCATTTTCTTTCCTCTTTTCTTCTGCCTTTCTTCCCTTTGTCCTGTAGTTCCCCCACCTTCCCTTCCTTCTCATCCCAATCATGTAATTGCATTAGCACCCCCGTTCTTAGCTTTAATCCTGTTCTACTTTTTTTTTCATTATCCTTGCATAATTTTATAGACTGGATTTATTTTTACCTTTCTCCTCGTATCATCGACATTTTTCCTATAAATTATTTGCTACCACGTTAATGGCTACGTCGTAATCATGATAGTTTTTTTTTTAATATTGCAAATGTGTCCAATTTGGTTAGTTTATATATCTTCGAATGGTTTGCAGATATATATTAAATGACGGATAAAGTGATTGTGGATGACCCAATTTTTCTTTTTTTTGGTATTGGCGTGTAAAATGACAATGTTAACACCAACTTTAGGAATACTTCATTCGAACTATGATAGATTTTCCTCCTTGCAAAGTCTTGATGTTAGAGGGTTTCCATCTTTTGCGATTTTGTAAGGCTGCACTGTCATCGCCGCACCGCCAATGTCAAGGTGTGGAAACTTCTTATGCCTAAGGTTGGGCTTGGAAAACCGCCACTGAAATGGGCAAGAATGTCTCGGCTTGTCTAAACTCGATCAATTTTATCAAAGACAACATAAACATCAAAAAGGATTTCGATTATAGGTTCGACACACCCATCCTCGACCACGGTCCAATATATCTGTAGAGCATTAAATTCGCGGCTTCATGAAGTCCTCCTAACCCCGCGGCTGTTATGCACGGTAGTATATCAAGTGAAATTTAACATGGTATGATTGTGATATATTTGAACTGTACATTCCATTATAAAGAAACGAAATGACGGCCCTCTTGGGGCTTTAGGGAGAAGCGGATCCGATTTGCGGCTGAGGGATGCTTGAGTGAACGGCGGTCGATTAAGGGCAGAACCTAAACCATCATTACCACTTGGGGAAGCAATTATCATCGTCGTGGATTAAAAGCTTCCGCTCGCGTATTTCGCACATGAGAGAGAGGGGGGTAAATTAGCGCGAACAGAAGGTGGGAAATCTAGGGGGTGTGGAATGACGCGGGTGCCCCTCGAGCCCTTTCACCTTCCGATGAGGCATGTGGTCTTTTTGGTTTTCGGGCGTTGAGATCGATGCCGTTAAATTGGGAGTGGGGAGGTACGGTCAATGGTCAGATCGGACGGTCGTGAACGGGACGGGGATCGGCGAGTCTCGCCTTGGGGAGAAAATATTCAGTGGTTTGCTTCTCCCGCGTCAGCAGCTGACGGGCGAGCATTTTTGCTTCCATCCAATTACAGCTCGACACATAATTGCTGATATGGAATTCAAAAAAAAAAAATTCTCTCATTCCACCACTTTCTTCTCTCCTCCGTTCCTCCTTCATCCACACCACCCCGCACCTCCCACCGTCACCAGCGTCAACGCCGTGTCCAGGCCAACTGCACATCCAAACCAAGTCGCCCTTTCCGTTGTCTTCCTCAATTCATCTTCTTCCCAGCCACCGCTCGTCTTCATCTTTCGGGTCACCGGCCAGATCTGGTCGCTTTGGCTTGCTGTTGTCACTGTGGCTCCAAATCTGGTCTTCAGCTTTGTCTTCCTTTATTTGTCTTTGGCTTTGCCTTTTGTTCGTTCGTTTCTCTCTTCAACTTCGTCTTCCACTGTTCACCTTCCTCGATGCCCGAATGCGTTCCGGCTATGAATGGCTAGATATGGAGATTTGGAGAACGAGGCCAGCGGAAAGTGATGACAACTATGGATGAAGGGACGCGGTCCCAGATCTGGAGGTTGGAGAAAAATAGAAAAGACGGAGCTGGAGGGGCTGCTCAAGCCGACCACGAGCGACGCCATAAGGACTCTCCATCATCCACGGCTGCAAGCTTTGTTGTCCATGGCTTCGAGGCCCCTCATTCACGGATCTGGCACCGTGAATCGCCCATGGCCGCGAACCTTGACGGCGAGGGCGCGACAGCCACGACGATGGGGAGGGCTCGAGGATGGAGGTTGCAGGCTTAGGCGGCGGCGACGATCACGCTGGGGCGGTGGCCGCCATGGCCGAGGAAGAGAGAAATGAAGTTTTCAATGACATTAATTGCGCATCATCATACACGTGTCGAGCTGCTATTGGATGGAAGCAAAAATGCTCACTGCATCGGCTGATGACATGGTGAGAACAAACCGCTGAATATTTTCCGCCCTGGGGGTTTTGTATGTGAAGAGGGAGGAGAAATTTAGTTAGAGATAATGACAGAAATAATTCATGATATCTGAATTTTAATTTTTATTTATTCAATATAATTATAAATTATTTATACATGTTCAATATTGTTTTTCCATTCATTCAAAATAATTAATATTATTGAACATCTTCATACAATTCAAGAACTACATTGAATATGTACAAAAATTAAAGATTGCATTAAACAAATTACAAGTTAAGAAACCACTTTTTAAACATTATATAAAATTCATGGACCACATTTTTACATATTTAAATTTCATGGACTGTATTACATATTATGTCAACATTCATGAACTATTCGTGTCGATTTCCTATTAAGTTTAGGTAAGCCCAAGGTTAATTGAATTGATTAGAAGTTCTTGAATCTAATTCGTGTCTTAGGAAAGCCAATAGTTGCCAAATTGATTCCTCCAGCCTATTGCTAAATTGCGTTTGCCCCACTGAAGAAATATTGGTTGAATTCATTAAGATTCAAATGATGATTGTTGATAAAATTGACATTTTATTTTTTAATATCTCGATGAGGGGTATACCATGAACCTATTGCAGATCGAGCATGCACCCCTCGCACGATGGCGCCGAGACAATATCAAGCGTTGGATTGCAATTTCCAAAGACATACAATAAGGACTTCATGAAGCCAGATTATTCATTTCAACAGTTGATGGTCCGGAAGATATATTCAAGTCAAAGCACGTCCCTTTGGCTTTGAAATATTTATATGTGAGTTGCAATTAGAATATCCCGTACCCATGATCATCCATCCGTGATCATTTATATACAAGCATCACGCACGGGGCCAGACCGATAAGTCTGATTTTTCTTCTCACGAAAGGAAAGTTTCATTATGATACACGAGTGCGAATAGCGTGGCCTAGGCTAACCATTTCCTTCTCGAGTCCAACAAATTAGATCAGAATTATAATGTCTTTTTCTTCAATCATGGACAGGCTGGGAAATCGAGATTTCTTTTGGCATAGCATTAGAAGTGCAGATATCCGACACCGAGCTGGCAATCCGAAGGCCCATCCATGCTCAACCGAATGGGCCGTAAAGCCTTTCGGGCCACAAAGCCAAGTTGAATTTGAAACTCGACAATATGGAAATGGCTTTAGTGTATCGGTCCAAAGGCACATCTAAGATCTCGTACAATTGATTCTTAAAGACGGATCGGTTTTGTTATGGACCAAATGGCATGTCTGTTATATTTCTAGTCCAGAGAGAGTACTCCTGCAAGGCTGCAACCACAGGTTCGACTTTGTGTTACCCGGCAGGGCACGGCACGCGGGTCTGTTTCGATCGGGCATGAGGACTCCAAGCAGGTGGCTCTTGTTAGATTACGGGAAGGAGCCATAAGGCGATCTATGCTCAAATAACAAGGGCCTACATTGAGCTATTAAAGTTTTCGGCTCGCCCTTCTCAGATTACACATTTTGCCGTCCATTTTTGATCGAACACGCTTTTCAGGCCCTGTTAAAGATCAAAAGCAAACATAGTATTGCCTTGCTTCTTCGGGGCGGTGTGCGAGCCCAATCCGAAAGCAACCCAATCTTCAATCCGAGCCTTCTAATTTGACCTCAAAGGCTTGAACGCTTGCAAAATTATGCCCATTGTAATGAAGGAGGAAATATAAATCAGTGTTTCATTGGCCCGGTCTAACCCGAACTCCTACTCTTCCAGGCCCAGTTCTCTTTTTTTTTTTTTATAAAACCTTGACAATAGATGCAGACGTATACCATATTTTCTATCTAGTGTCATAATTAAACGTTTCGCTAGTTTTGTTTTTGTTTACGGTGGCACGCTATGTACATTAAAAGCACTATATTTTCTTTTTTTATTTTATATGTTTTACTTCCGTTGAAATAAGTTTGTCAAAAAAGAGGAAATTTCAAAAAACCTAGTTCTTTCCTATGTTACTGAGGAAATTTATGGACTAATTATAGAGTAGAATCTACATAAATTTTAACTTAGACGCTTTTTTAGCGCAATGTATGTTTATAAACTTTCACTTTTGTTGTGCACAAGAGTTGATAAACAAGTGATAGCGTTAAAATTGTTAAAAGAAATTTGGATTCTACTTCACAATTAATTAACGAATTTAAAGAATTAGGATTCTTAAAAATTTCTTTTATCAACAAAACTAATTTCTATAGAAGCATAATAAAAATAAATAAAAGAAAACATAATGCCTTTTAAATACATGTAATGCCTACAATGAAATCATGCAAAATTCTTAATTCGACAACTAGTTCCTTCGTGGAAATATAAAAGCTGAAAATGGAAGAAAGTATATAAATTTGGGGTTTGCCACTTTAAATTGCACTTGAATTATCGGGGACAAATTTATATTTTTGGTGAAAATTTAGTGGAATTAATCATATAAGAAGTGGATAATAATATTGCTCTTTGTATATATCAAGGTCAAAAATGGGTTTAATCTCACCATAATGACCTCCGAAAATAACCTCATCCAATTATAGAGTTAGGACAAGGATGTAAAATCAAACTATTCTCATAACTCTCTGCTCCCATCAAAGCACTCTAAAAAGTCCACTAACTTTATGTTTCATCAAATTATATATTTCTCAACCTATTTCTATTATCACATGTCTTTCAGACACTATCTGTGTTATGCTATCAAATTACTCACATCATCCAAAATTTGTTTGATTGCACTAATTGCATCGATGGGAAGTGTTTAACAAAATATATAATATTCAACAAAAAAAAGTCTCGTAAAAGAAAATGAACGTGACGGATTTAGGCCTCGATTCTAGCAGACGTGACATGTAATGGAAATTAGGCAGTCCGCCACTGATGCATTCTCCAATTATATCCTTCGTTTTTGGAGACAAGACAAGAGGAACCTATACTGTTGTGCACTTTCTGCTGGCTGCGCCTAAGTTAGCTTTAATGCTGGGAATCACATTCCTCAAGCAACACGATTCCAATTCTATAAATTTTCAATGGTTTGGACAAATCAGAGTACGGTGGATTCCGATTTACGGATTTTGCTGTCTTTTAAGTCCATATATATGGATTTTGATTCTCATGAAATAAAATATTAAAAAAAGTAAAATAATATTATCAAACGATAATTAAGATTGAGATTTCATTCCATATATTTCACAATCACGAAGCTACCGCAAACTCAATTCCGCCACCGTCATCATTCTCCGCCCTATTGCCGGTCAACAGCCATTGACGGCCGTATTTCACTGCCGGTCACAGGCGACAATCATTGCCTGACTTCGCCGTGGATTGCCGAAGATATATTCCACCATCATATTCTTTCGTCACTAGTCGTGGAAATTTGTGCGTCCACCACCGTCGCCGATGGGGAGCATTCATTGGCAATCGGACAACAACCGAGCATAAAAGGACGAGATTCTTCGGATATGAAATACCCGTCATGGAATTAAAACGTGCCGGAAGGGGAACTTGTTTGCATTGAGTTTTTTTCTTTTCTAGAATATTAACATAAATTATTGAAAGGAGGTAAAAAGAATATACCTCGCGCGCGCCCTCGTGGATGTAATCCGTGTCGAGAATATTCTCGGACGGAAAACGACGCGACGGCTGACGTGGCACCCAAGGACGAAGGAGCACCGCTCTTCGAGAATCCAAACGTTTGTGGGGAGGGAACCTGTCTCGTGCCTGTACATATGCCGAGCATCACCACCTCGACGTGGACGTCGCGAGAATAGTGGCCACGTAATAAAAGACAATGAAATTCAGCACCACGAGCCACGAAAAAAAGTAAAAAGAATAGAAATTCAGGCGCCACGAGCCACATGACAAAAGCGACTAATCTCCTCGGAACGACGACGCCGTCGACGCGTATGTGAAAGCGAGTCGCGGAGCGATTCGGTGTCCATACACGCCCATGAATTGGTGCCGACTGCTCTGCGCCGTAAATTAGAGATAATGGCATAAATAGACCCGAACTTTAATTATCTTTGAAATTTTAATTCATGCGCGATATCTAAACCGTAACCTATTGTAACATATCATCCGTAGACTTTTTATCTGCTCAATACGATTATCAAATTATTACTAAATGTTTAATGTAATTTATTAGAGATATAAAAATGTTTACAAATTCTAGACCGTTGAAGGATTATCATGGTGTGATCACGATGGATTTTGGAAGTCCGAGCAAAAGTGAGCATGCTTTTGTTTCAAAAACATTAAGTTTCATAACTTTTGTATAACACTCACTTCATTATCAAAACTTTTCATATTATTATTTACATGACACTTAAAAAAAAAGTTAACTTAAGTGCCAACTTTGATTTAGGATACCGAAAATTCGACATGACAATATCTAAACATTTTTTTCAGACCTATGTGACTTGTCAAAAATCTGATGTGGCAAAATTATTGATAAAACCCCAAATGACATTGTTACACATTAGGAAAGCCTCCCTCTTCTTCAAACCCTAATAGAATGTTTGTTGATTTGTCCCAATATCATCTCTCTTTGAAACCCTAATTCAAACCGAAGATTTTTGGGCAAAATTAAGATATGAATCTTACAATGGAGAGGAAACTAAGCAGGCTGACTCAAGGTCGTACCAACAAAACCAAGATGAAGGTGAGAATGAGTAGAATACTTAGCGATCTATCCCAAAATTCACCGATCCTGAAAACCCTAATTTAAACCGATGATTTTGGCGGCAAAATTAAGATCTAAATCTTACATTGAGAGAAGAATAACCAAAAGTGGCTTAAGTCCATATCAACAGAGCCAAGACGAATGTAAGAACAAGTAGAATGCTTCTTGCTACAACTTGGTTATGCTTTTCGGATTATGCAACGCACCCAGTACCTTCACCATCGTGATTCCAGCGGAGAAGACAAAAATGAGGAATAACAATGATTATCGAGAAGAACCATCAAGTTAGTAAGTTTGAATCCTCCTCTAAAAGGTGAGGTGTTCTACGGGGCAATAATAATTTTTTTATCTAGGCGACTTCTCTGGGAATGGAAAGGAACCAGTCACTTCCACCTTGGAAGTCTCCTAAAGAAAGGGAAGTCCCTCATTGGGAAGCTTTGAGCTCGGGTTCCTCACCGAACCCTAATCTTTTTCTCACCAACCAGTCAACCTCCGAGCCGTAATTTTCCCTTCAACCACCGAGCCGAGCCTTTAAGTTTTCTTTTACGCCAATTGAGTGAGCGAATGAGAAGTGATGACGCGGATTGAGTAAGGTGAGTGCGAGAGAGACAAGGAGTGACTGAGCAAAGGAGCGCGAACAGCGAACAAGAGAGAAAATCCGAAGCTCATTCTCCATATTGATGTTTAAAAGAAAAGCCACGTTTGATTTTTTCTTTTAAGTCACGTAAGAATTTGCCGAAATTTGTCGTGGAGGTACTCAGTAGCTTTTTTATTTTTATTTGAACTTAAGTGATCTGATAAAAAGCTTAAGATAAACAGCATCGTATTTAAAATTCACAAGACTTCTAACTGCTTTTTTCCTCTTATCCCCTTTTGGGTTTTAAGTCTACCTTCGTTCAGTTGAGCTAGCGATTCAACATCTTCAATCTATCGCAGACAAATGAGCCACATTGTTGGCTTTACAATCTGGTGCCTATGGCCTAATTTTAAGTATCGACGCTCTAGCAAACTTGTGAATATTTTCAAGAGGGTAAAGATCTTACACTTAAGTGTCATAATGAATCTTGACTATGAGCCACCTTTTTCTAAATTGCTATCAATCCATTTATAATAACGAATCAAATCTTTGATTTTCACTGCCATTATGAATTGTCTCCGAGCAAGGTTGAAGAAACTAATTGTAAAGTCTCGCTAAAAGGGAACCCATTTCTTTCCACGACACTAAGATCACGCCTTTACGATTGCACTAACGGCAACGTGACAAGAGCGATGGACGATGATACCACTAAATCCGTGCCCAATCTGTCTTTTTCAATCAGGCCGATCGAAAAGATGGCAATGATTAGGATTTCGAGCATTGAATAATCGGTCAATTAGACACGTTCATCGCGATAAAATGCTCACATGGAGATCCCACGCCACCCAACATTGAGAACTTTAACGCGAAAAGCAATCGCGGAGGGGCATGGATTCCATAGAATTATAACTCTATGTGCTATGAAATGCCGTGGAACTTAGGGTGTTGGCCATATTAGCATAAAATAGTCTCTACTTGTAACTTTTCTTATTTAGTGATTAGGATGTAAAGAGGAAAAATACAAGAAAATTATTCAAAAGTTCTAAACCTATCATAAGGTGATCAATTTGATTATAAACCCTTAAATTGTCGCAATTTAGTTACAAACTGACAATTTACCGATACAGCCCTTCCTCATTTGGTTATACGTTGCTTATGTAAATGCTGGTCATTTGACATGATATGATCGACATCGACAAGGAGAAAGATGGAGATTTTCAAGCCAAATCAATCCTATCTTTATTTGGAGAGTCCATTCAAGCGGGAATTACGTGAAACTGACAACTTCTGAAACCAAACATTTTGTTCCATATAATTTGTTTTTCGTTCTAAAAGATCTATTCCAAATAATTGCGTGCTTATCCTTAGGTATATTCAATAGTTTGAAGAAATGCAATGATATTTGGACCGTGGCTTCATCTTTTACCCACCAAAAAAAAAAAAAGTAATTTACTTTTAAGCTTGGATGAAGGAAAAATCATGCTACCTAGGTATTTAATCTGAAAATTGATGTTGGGTGTGAAGGACTGCATAACCTACATATAATGAATAATAAAAGCTGTTTTGACTTTAGCTTTTAGAAAATATTAGATTTTTTTTGCTCAAAAGTTTCATTCATTATCAAAATAATACATGACAGGATCCATAGAAAATCTCAAAGTTACCCTAAAATGGCAAACTTCTAGAGCTCAAAAAAAAAAATTAGAATCAAGGTACATCAAAGACCATCATACACTCGTTTTTTATTAACAGATATGTGACTATATTCAAACGAAAAAAGATCGATAGTCGAAATTCAAATTATCATATGAATCTACTATTTACTACAATTCCTGAGGAACTTGTTATGTAACAAACTACTCCCATATAATGCGGTTAGTAGGTGTGTAACCGATCGCCAACCTGCTCCTGTGATCGCCCACCCTAAAAGTGGTTGGAACCGGTTCCAAACTGAACTGGCCCCGGAACTTCCCAAAGTTCAGACTTTGAACCAAATGAATCGTTCCAAGGGAATATCCACTCGAATCGGATCAACTGGACCTGCTCTGGGAACCGCTGAGAATCGGTAAGGCACCAAAAGTCCAAAAGACCAAAACCCTATTCATTTTATCTTTACTCTCACGCTGCCGCTCTCACCTCCGCCGATCCATCCGAGTGCCGCCCTTCGCCGCTTGCTCACCCACCGTCGCCTTCCTCCCCGTGACACTCACACCGGAACGCCCCAAAGAACATCGGCTTCATCAACATCATCGACCTCCAAGGCAAGGTGGGCTTCGCAGCTGCCGCCTCCTGTGTCCAAGCTTCACCACACAACCAAGCCAGGAAGGCATCCCCACAACATCTCCGCCTCAAATACCCATCCTAGTCTCTTCTCGACCACCGCCGCACGGGCTGGCTACGACACGTGGTGATAAGATCGCCGAGAAAGACGGTGCAAGACGCTCGCGCCTCTCGCCTCGAGCAAGATCAAGACGCACGGCCGCCAAGCTGACAAGGGCTTGACGATGTTGGTGCCCGACGTGAGCTCGTGTCGCTCCTGGCTGTACCACACGATGAGATCACACCCCGATTGGGTCCCTAAGACAAGCAACGCCCCAATCAAGACCTCGCCACGAACTGCGCCGGAAGTACGATTTCACCTTGAAGACCGCAACTCCATCGCGCTCACAGACGGGTCATCTCTGTGGGTGCTAAA
Organism: Eucalyptus grandis; assembly: GCF_016545825.1. NCBI lineage: Eukaryota > Viridiplantae > Streptophyta > Magnoliopsida > Myrtales > Myrtaceae > Eucalyptus > Eucalyptus grandis. The sequence continues at coordinate 23,389,908 of NC_052616.1, forward strand.
GACACCCCCGTCCACCTCTCACACATTCCTGCATCCTCCTTCGCCAGCTGCTGCAAGTCTCGCCTCACGCCGACGAGTAAGTAACAATTTTACTTCTGGAGCTACCACTAATTAGTTCACCCTTCACTCACATATGCTGAATTTGATCCCTTTTCTAGTTGATATTTCTGCTGAATTTAGTGGTTGGCTAATCTTCCAAGGTTTCATATGTTATTCCTGCTTTGGACTAGTAGAAGTCTAGCATCTAATTGAATCCCTAAATGAAGTAGGTTCGTGAGGATCTTGATTTTCGCAAGTGACTATTTAAACCGAATGGTTGCCTCAGTCTATGAGCACCGTGAATTCTCTTTATTTTATGAAAGTCCGGTTTCGAATCTCTCCGATTGTTTGATCTTTTGATTTGTTATGGTGTTTTAAGAAGATATTGATTTGTCTGACCGCTCTTGTATTATGTTGACACTAAATTTGGGCGATCCATTTATCATTTATCAAAGAAAATTAGAAGTAATTTTATCCTTAAAAAAGATATTAATTGATAGCTACATTTAGTTTGCATATTTTTGCATTTATTTACTGACGTGCCACATGCGCTTTGCCAATTTTTTGAATTTTAAATTAATAGGCCGGGCTAGGCCCATGAAAGGACAAAATTAACCCTGGCCCATGTTTAATTAATTATCTTGTGAAAATTAGATTTGATGAGATATTATGAGCATTTTTGAAAATTAAGAAAATCCATGTTAATCTTATTTTATTAATAGATGATGAAATCAAGAATATTCATGATATAGGATTTTGTGATCAAGAGGTAGTAATATTCAGAGATGGAAAAATATTAACAAAAAGATTGTGTTTGTTTCGTCTATAAAAGGATGCGTACGGAGTTCATGTGAAGGGGGTTTTCGTCGGAAAAGTAAAAAAGAGAGGTTTTGCTTCTGCAAAAAGAATAGCAGAAAAAGGAAAAACTGCAGAAAAATAAAAGAGAGAGATAGTAATGAAGGGAGTGCGGCTGCAGAGAGGAGAAGGGTAAAGGCAGAAGGAAAAGGGTGATTTGACCTGCTGTTCATCGTCTTCCCAACCTGCTGCCCACGTTGCTGCTCCAACGCACCCCGACGCCGGAGCTCCGACGAAGCCCGCCGCTCCTGACCTGCCGAGCGCCACTCGTCACTGCACCACCGCCGCTCTTGACCTCGAATCGCGCCCTGACGACCGCGCTCCCCCGCCGCCGACGCCGCGCCGCTGCACACCGCTCCGCCCGCGACGCCGCCCGTCGATCTCCGAGCTCCGCCGCGCCTCCGCACCGCCACTGGTCTGCCTGCTTCGCCACGCCGCGCCTCGCCCGCGCTTCACGACGTCCGCAGCTCCGCCGCCGCGCCTCAGCCCGTGCCCCGTCGCCGTTGCTGCTCTGCTTGCTGACCCACGACGCCGGAACTGAACGCCGAGCCGCTACACACCCGTGTGGACAACACCGCTGCGACCCGCAACCCCGCTGTTCGCCGGCCACCGACGCCGCGCCTCCGTTGCTGCTGCCGCCCAGTCCGCGCCAATACCCGGACGCCGGCTGCCCACGTTGCTGCTCCGCCCCTGTCTCGCCCTGACCCGTGACCAGCTGTGCCTGCTGCCGCCCTTGCCGGAGTTCCTTCGCTGACCGATTGACCCGCTGCCCTTGAGACCCACGTTTACAGGAAAAAAGAAAACAAAAAAGAAAAGGAAAGGGAAATTAGGAAGTTTTATTCTTTTCTATTTACTTTATTTTATTTATTTCTTTTAAGTTCAGGAGTGATCTTTATTTTATGGATTTTGTAGGCATTATCCACAGGATATTCTAGAATTATTGTAATTACTAATTGGATTCAGATCTCTCTGATCATTTTTTATTATAATAATTTATTTATTGATAAGAGTTGTTGTCAATCAATATAATTATTAATTTGATCCGTAAGCACTGATCGCATTTTGGTTATTTTGAATTCTTTTGTTGTGATAATGGGGTTAGACATAATTTGACCCGTGAAACAACTTATTTTTTCTTCATATTTGATCTTTATATGATTGCATATCTTGATTGTTTAGATTTACCGCTTAGTTGATAATGGCTTGTTTTAGAGAATCATTAAAAAAATCTAAAAATATTTGAATTAGGATTCAGTTTGTTTTAGAATATTTATTGTTATCTTGCATAGCTAGGATAGGGATTTTAGTTCAAAAATATAAAAATGCATTTATTTAGGACTTAGTTGCATGTTTAATTACATGGCAATTTTAAATTTTGAATTTTAAATAAAAAATAAAAGATAAAAAATATATGCATATGTCATGTAGAATTATATTGTTCCGCACGTCATTGCATATTAGATCAATTACATGTTAGATTAAGATAATATCTTAGTTTAAATTAGGATCTTAGCTAAATTATATAGAATTTTAATTAGCTAGATCATTTTTTATTTTTAAATAGAAATATCAAATGCACGCTATTTAGTTTTTATTAGGTTCATTTAATTAACTTCCTCGTCATTGACTAAAACATTTAATAAACGTCTCACGACATATAACTCGCGTGCTAAATTATATGCGGCATGTCATCTTAGTTTAAATAATTTTGTATGTCATTGCATTGCATTGCATGTCATTAGAATTATGTCATTTAGATTGCATTTCTTCATGTCATATAGTTTAGGTCATGGCCATGTCATATTAGATTATTAACATGCATTGCATAAGTCATGATTTTCTATTAAATAAAGTGAAAACAAAAATTGAAATTGCATGTTAATTAAATCATATCTATGCAACAATTCGATTTAACAACGCAGATGTTGTCATTTTGTGATGTTTTGCAATATTTAATCGCTTTCGAGGTTACTAATCGGCCAGATGCGCACAATGCATTTATCACCTCACAGCAGGTAAATCAATTCAATTGCCAAACATTTTTTAAAAATG